>NW_015660890.1:3261319-3271780 GCF_001515625.1 Sinocyclocheilus rhinocerous
TACACACACACACACACACACACACATATATATACTTTATATCAAATTAATGTTCAAATAATTATACATAATGAGTGTTCGAATGTGTAAAGTGAATAAAATACAATGCATATTCAAATGTAAAGTCTATTACAAATACTAAAAAAAAAGAGTTCTATTGTGCAGTTCATTACAAATTTCATTTACATTTTTTTCTCTTAATGTGGTCTCAGACTTTTGGATTCAGCTGGTTATTCTTGTCAAAAAAGGGAATGAAAAGCATATAGTAAAATAAGCACGACGGACAATATTACAGTGCAGGTAACTATGTTTGCAGAGACACCTGGTGGTCAGGATTTACATCTCATCTTAAATGGCATCATGAGTGCTCATTTGATTTCACTGACCTTTTTGTCCAGTTTATCGCCATGTTCTCTGAGGAGCTCAACCAGCTTTTCCACAACATCTGCTGAGAGAACAGCACTGTGAAGTTCAGTTTGCACTCTTCTCTCAATGAAGCAACTAAAACGTCAGAACTCAAAAGAGAAGACTGAGCTCAAACTCACCATCAGAGTCTGGTTCTATATCAGATGGAGTGAAGTGCACAGAGTCTGATATCTCTGTCAGTTCACTGACCATGTTCTCCATCTCATCCACTTTCCCACCATCTGAACCTGAAGGAAGCAAATCAGATGCTGGAATCTCCACAATAGGGACTGTTTTAAAAAAATACTTTAAAGCAGCCACACATTCAGATCAATATAATATTTCATACTCACCCGCTAGGGTCGCTGGCTGCTGTACATGTGCTGGTTTATCTGTCTGTGGTTTAATACATTTTAAGAGGAAAGACAGTCTCTTGTTTCTTTTATTTTTCTTTGGTTTGCTGTGATCTTCAGCCGGCTGTGGTGAAGACGGGACGTCCTGCTGCAGGAGGGTGTCGGCGGGTCGTCTCTTACGAGTGTATGCTATGAGGAGTTTGAACTCCAGACTGTCTGCCGCAGACGTCCGGACATCACCGTTACTGTGCTGCTGATCCCTGCTCAGATATGAAATACACTTCATCAAACCACAATAAATATTTGTAAAGTTTATTTATATTATATTTTATTATTTATGTTTTAACATCTTAAGAATGTTAGAAAATATTATATATATAAATATTTAAACTTTTATATATGTGTGTGTGTGTGTGTAAAAAAAAAAAAAGTTTAACAATAAATAAGTTTAATTTAAACTGTGCTAGATTTGTTAAGCTTCGTTTAACTATGTTCTGGTTTACTTTAAATTTAATTGAACTAATAAGAAGTATTCCGATTCATTTTAACATAATTTTAGAAACATTATTAGATTTTGTACACTAGATATATACAGTGAAGTAGTCATGGACTACATTTTATATGCTTTCATGGCATGAAATGTGCAGCATGAACATTATTAAAACGTGGATATCCCTTATGAAAATTAACTATTTCACTACAAATAAAACCAATCAAAAAATAAAAATTAACCGTGGTTTTGCATAAGGGATACATCATTGCAAACTTTTAAAATTCCTCTTCTTATATTAATAATATTTTATAATTATTAAATTACTCTAAATTTGTCACGCTTATTTGAACTAGCCTACGGATAGTATTTTATGCATTAATGCACTAGCAATATAAGTCTCTAGTTTAAGCGTATTTAACCCTGAATATTCTTTGAACTTACGTTTATTTTCACAGAATTAAGTTTGACGTAATTTTACAAGGAAGTGATTTAATCCGGACGTTTATTGACGAAAGTGACAGATTAGTTGATTGTATATGAAGTCGCGGCTCATGTTAATGATGAGTGAATGTGTCTGGGCATGTTCACCAACGCTCACTAGAAACTTGAGACGTTTGTTTCATTTTTTCTTCAGTCTCAGACATCTCCATAAGTTTAGACACAACTCACAAGCATGACTTGATGTTTTGGAAATTCTCGACATATTTTTCTACATATAAACACGTCTATCCGAAGTCACGGAAGTGTGAACCAACTTTTCCTGATTATCTTGAAGAAACAAAATACAAGAGTCTGAGACAGTGACTATTAACATTTTCTCTTGGTTAATAAATATAATGAAAGTTGACCCACTTACATGACTCCGTGTTCAATGTCTGATGTTATCACGGAGCAGAGCGAAAGTTCAGTACAGTATTTATGCGCTGTGGGCGGAGCCAAAGTTATACGTCATCAATATGTCATCATTACACGCGGTGACTCAGAATGATTCAACAGAAATCCCATTCGTAAGAATCGTCGCATTGATTCATTGACTTTCATCTGAAATTAACTGCTCAAACCACCGAAATGGCAAAATGACATGATTTATAGGTATCATGTATACAATAAGTATCGCTTTTTATTTCTCCTCTTTCCTATTACTTGTTTCGCTTCTGTTTCAGTTTTTATAACCATTTATACGAGCCGTTTCTGTTAGGTACTGTTAGTACAAAGGTCACTACTTTTAAATACATTCTTATGCTTTTATTGCATGGAATGGGCATTATGAACATTATTATGCTAAACGTTTTATTTTTGTGCTCCTCACGTGTTTCACTTTGGAAAAGCATGAGGGTCAGTAAATCAGTAAATCACCAAACTTTAATTTTGGGGTGAAAAATCACTTTAACACACACTAAACAATCCCTTGAAATTGTAAATAAGAATGTAAACCGTAAAAGAGGTGCAAATGTTCATTTTATGTTTGCATGCTGTATTACTGCATTTAAAGAGAAAAAGCAAGTAAACGTCCATACTATGAGTCAAGAATGGCAAAACTGCATGTTATTTCTCAAACTATACTTTTAGGGTGATCTATGACTCTCCAGAAAACACACAACACTGGTGCTTTCCATCCGACTGCCCTTTAATGAGAAACATTCCCAGTTTAGAGATCGTGCCAGGTGATATTTCTCACATCTCCACATATCCCTCAAGTCTACTCACTCACTGACCTCATACACACCTAAAATAGATATTTAGAAATTAGAAAAAACTAAAACATTCAAGTAGTCCCGTCTTTTAAAAGATTAAAAAAAATAAAAATACAACCACCGAACAATTTCATATTTTTCATATAACTTAAATTTAAAAATAAAAGAAGAAATAATGCCATTTCATTACATAATCACAGAGGGGTAGACACATCCAGAGAGGTAACAAAATTTCCATGCACAATAATGCTTTAAAATGATACAAGACAACACAGCAGATCACTCGTATGTAAATGGATCTCACAAAGGCTCAGCGTGATCCGTTTTTCATGCAGACACATCGCTGGGCATTTCCCGGCATGAGTGATGTGACATGGACTAAGCATATGTTCGAAATACCACACTTAAACCTCACCGGCATTCATTTGGTTTAGTCATTCTTCGGTCAAACGCAACCACCTTGGCATTTCAGAAACCAATCAGCTGCCATCAGTGGAAAAAAAATAATAATCCGGTTCCTTTGCTTGTCTTGAAACATTAATGTAATGTAATATTAAATAGATAAATGCACAAATGTCATCCATTCATATTGCACTGAATATGGCTCAGATCTTTTCTCGTCGTCGTAAGATAATTTCACAATCACTCCACTGTAACGGCACACAAACAAAACGAGAAAAGTCTGTAGTTTGAGTTTAAAATCTCCGCGATGATTCTGTCCAATCATAAAAACTCTCTGGAAGAAGATCCTCCTTTAATCGAACTCTCTTCAGTTGATGTTCTTCCTCTCTGTGTGTCTTTGGCACACAACATTGATGCATGACAGCTTCCATCTCTGGCAAGTTTAAACATCTTTTGTCTCTAAAACTAACCTGCGATGCAACAAAACCCAATCCATCTTTGAATAAATAGTTATAATAAATAAGAGCAATAAATAAATGCTAAAACCCCACAGCGACATCAGTGGAAAAACAACAGCTAGACGCGATCCCGAGGACTCTCTCAACCCGAGGCGCTCTCGATACACCTCTCTCTCCGTCTGTCTTCTCTCACGCTCTCTCGTTCTTTCTCTGCGAGTGCGAGCGGACGCTCGGAGGAGTGCCGACAGCCGCTTTCTGTGAGTAAACATCTTCCCGACTCTAATCGCTGAGCCCGTTCATACAGCCGTCTCCAGGTCCTCGTGCACCGCCGGCTCCTCCACCGGCTGGCTCTCCATGAGAGACGCCAACTCCGCGTTCCCGGCGTCCAGGGCGCAATCCTTGGGGGTTTTTCCCTGAGGAGGACAATGTGACATCAAGCTGACTGCCGAGTCTCACACCACGTGTCAAAACAAAGAGGAAACACAAACAGATTCTCACTAGGAAGTTAGTTTTGCTGAGGGAAGCCCCGGCCTCCAGCAGACGTCTGCACACCTCCACATGCTGCTGAGACGCTGCTTTGTGCAATGCGGTATCGCCTCTGAAAAAAAGGAAATGAAGGCAAATGAAATGCCAGTTTACACCATTAACACGCAAATAAACAGATCAAACCGCAGCTACGTACGTGTCTCTGTCAGTTAAATCCAACATCAACTTTGACCCTGAAAGAAACAGAATTCTGATATCAAAATACTGCATGTGAGTGACAAGAGATTCAACTTTGATATAGTATAGAGTTTTGTAAAATAGTATTGATATTAGTATTAATATTCATAATAGTATTTTATTATATATTTTATTTTTAAATTATATATAATAATTAATTTTATCAAATAAATAGATATGTAAATAATGTAATAAGTAATAAAAAAATGTAATTTAATAATAATTTATGTCTCAAGTATTTGGACATTTAAAAAATGTCACTTGGCATTTAAAAACTTAAAATACTTTATACAAAAATATTTAGTATATAATACAATAATAATTATATAATATAATAATTATATAATACAAAAATCAATGATTACATTTATTTACATGTAAAGAGTTCATTTCTAAAGTATTTGGACATTTAAGACATTAAAAATGCAATGTGACATTTAGAAGCATTTAAACTTTAAAAACAAAAATACATTTTTACATATATGCATATAAAAAATAAATTTTGATTTTATTTTATGCACCAAAATGTATTTGGACATCTAAGAAATTAAAAAATGTATATTGACATTTTGTATATTGACAAAACTGAAATACTCTATACAAAATATTTTTGTATATATGCATATCATATAAAATACATTGATTTTATTTGACCGATTTAATTGGATTTGATTTAATTATATTTGATTTGGTTTGTTTGGATTTTACGTTTACTTTGATTTGATGTGATTTGATTCGAAAATACCTTTTGGGGCCATTATATATTTAGAAACAGTTATTTACTCTTAACTGCTTTTGGTTTTGGTTAGACATTGGATTGTAACTCACCCACAAAAATTTCCCTTCTATCCCAGCTGAGCATGTGACAAGCAAACTTTGAACGTTGCGTACTCAAACACGGGAGTGTGCGTGTCTATGGGCTTGTCTCTCACTCACCGTGCTCCAGAATAAAAGTCACGATCTCCGTGTGGCCGTGTTGGGCGGCCAGGTGCAGAGCGGTGCAGCCCGTAGAGTCCCGTACCAGCAGACCGACCCCGGCGGCGCAGCAGCCCGACACCTGTGACACACGGGACAGACCATGAGTCCGGATGAGTGACGATGCATTGGTGCTTTCAATCAGAAAACAAACGAGTTGTGCAAGTCACTTCTCGAAAACACTTCCACTTTCAAACTCATAAAACAAGGAGATGCAAAAACTCTTACCGCCTCTACATCTCCTTTAACAGTAGCCGACAGGAGAGCTGGAAAACAGTTGAGATTTTGTCAAAACTGAGTAACGATGAGGTATCCTAAGAACTGCATGACATGCATGTGGGAATTTCTGGTGGAGATGACTTTGGTTAATCACATGACCTCTGACAGAAAACATCAACCTCTAAAGAAAACCTGCTCCATTTCTAAACAGTCCAGACCTGTTTCCTATCTCTCCACCACTTCAGAGAAATATGCGTTTGTACTTTACCTTGTTCGTCTGAGGTCAGGGCAACCCTGTAATAAGGAAACCAGAGTAAAATAAAAGGTCAGCTTTGTTTGTTATGCAATTAGCGAGGTATAAACCTGTCAGGAGTCAACAGAAACAAGAGTCTCACCCGGAACTGGGCTCCACCACCACGTCTGGCATTCCTGGGACCCGGACCTTGCTCACCGCTGGGGCCTCGTGGTCCAGGATGAAAACCTCATCCTGGCATATTTCGGTCACAAAGTGCAGGTGCTCCTGTTTGTACACACAAGTGCACATTATGCAGCTTCCTGTTAGCGTTTACATTTTTTATAAGGCATACTGTATGGTCATAATACCTGAGCCTTGTCTATGCGATAAAAGCGGTCAGCTGATGTAGCTGGAAACGGAATAAACATGTCAGCGGTTAAATTATTCGGAAGCATTTACTGACACAGAGAAGGCACAGATGAAGTGACTCACAGTCTAGGAAGCTCCAGTTCGGTGAAAGTCTGTGTGCAGAACTGGGCCGCGGCAGACCTGTGCTCTCATCCTGACAAAACACAGCAAAAACTATTCAGAACCACATTTACTGTCCATTCTAATTCAGTTCCTCCACTGAGGTGCCAAACTGGACGCAGCATTTGAATAAAAAAAAAGTACAAATTAATTATAATAAAATGAAATTGACGTGTTGTTTTCATGGAATACATATACATTTTATTTTCAATATGAATCACCAAACACACAACACACAAATTTTGGGGTATAATTGCTTTATAAATCACTATATTTGATTTAGTTGACCACAGCTGAAGATTACTTCATTTAACACTATGCTATAATTTACTCAAAATATTACATAATTACTAGATTCAAATTTTAATGTGAATAAAATTTTAGTTGGTACAAAATCACCAGATTTAAATTCTGATGTGAATATTTTCTTTTTTTTATTATTGTTATAATTACAAAATTAATATTTAAAATTCTGATGTGAATAATTTCCATTTTTATATGTATTATGTTATAATTACAAATGAAAAGATTTCATTTCTGATGTGAATATTTTACTTTTTTATTACGTTATAATTACAAAATTAATATTTCAAATTGATGTGAATATGTTCAATTTTTATATTTATTATGCTATTATAACAAATGGAAATATTTAATATTTTTTATTATTTTATTAAGTAATTTATTACACAATTAATAGATATAAATTCTGATGTAAATATTTTACATCTTTATATTTATTATGTTATCATTACAAAATTGAAAGATTGAAATACTGGTGTGAATATTTTAAATATGTATTTTATTAAGTTATCATTACACAATGAATAGATTTAAATTGTAATGTGAATATTCATTTTTATTATTTATTTAAACATGCTGTGGTTCTTAACATATATTTTGATGCCGGTAATAATTATTTTGACAGTACTGAACTTATATATGGGAATATTTAGGCATAATTATTTTTTATGAATAATGAATTAATCTCTTCTCTGTATTTCTTTGAATTGCAATTCGATGAATTCCAATTCAGCATCTTGTGTTTTGAATTTTGTCCAATGCTGTCGAGGCCTTCACCTGGTAGTGCACTCTGTGACCAGTAGAGGGCGCCTGATGCAAATCCTGTCAACACCAGACACAAATGTGTGAGTGCATGAATTTATAACATGATGGCGACAAAACTGTGGTTAGATTTGAGGTTAAATGTTGACCCTGAAATAATTAAACACTACAGGATGACAAACAAAATTCAGTCGTAAGTGCCAGCGGTTGTGTCAGTAATCGTATTGATTGAGTGCTCAATGAAATCAGTCTGACAGGAGCATCATGGGAAGCGCTCACCTCCTGCAGTCTGTCAATGTACAGTCGACAGGTTTCCAGGTCACAGTCTCCTCTCACCACCACGATGCCAACAGGAGTCGCTGAACAAGCACACACACACACAGTCACATCATACTCACCTGTCCTACAGCAGCACTGTATAACAACATGTGAACTGCATTGTGGGAAGGTTTCTGATTGACTTACAGATGTCACGCAGACGCTCCTTGTCGAACTGCATGCTCTCGTACTCCTGCAGGCCGATGCGGTTCACGCGCAGACGCAGACGCTCAGGGACGGCATGAGGGCTGCGATACAACAACACCGACGACAAATGAGAACTGACGCCACATTAACGAAACACCTAATCAACAAAGGTGGAGGTGGAACAGGCACGCTCTCAGTTTTATCTTCTGCTTGCTGATAATGCTCACAGGAACTACATGAAAACACTTCATGATCGTACTGATTCATAATGAATAACCGTGAAAACAATATTAATCTCAGACGATGAGGAGCTCGTGAAGAAGAGTGAAAATGAGCTTCACAAAAGGACAGGTGAAGATCAGGAAGGACTGAAGTCATTAATGCATAAAAATGCTTTTTGTGGCCATTTGGTCTGTTTAGACCAAATCTGTCATCCTTATTCAAGTCAACATGATTGACCCTTAAAAGAATAGTTGCATATTCAAATTAATCATCATTTACTATTATTTCTGTAACCTTTAATACATCAACCAATATTAATTTATTGTGTTTACTATCTGAAATATTTTAGAAAAGCATTCAAAGTGCTTAAATAGCTATTTGGTTAATGATTAGCATTATTTTTCCACCTGTGCAGTCCATATAGTCAACAATGCTGGTATAGACAAAATAAATAAATACATAATGATAATAATAATACAATTTATTTTAATATTTTATTTTATTGAAAACATTTTTTTATTAAATAAAAATCATTAAAAAGCATTATTAATGATTTAATTAAAAATACAAATAAAAAATAAAAAAATGAAAACATATTTAAAGTATTACAGTCAAAATAAATAATATATCAATAACAAATGTTTCTTGAGCAGTAAATCAGCATATTAGAATGATTTCTGAATGATCATGTGACACTGAAGACTGGAGTAATGATGCTGAAAATTCAGCTTTGATCAAAGGAATGAATTACATTTTAAATTATATTCAGATAGAAGACAGTTATTTGAAACTTTAATAATATATTTTACAAAACTGTATATTTTTATGCCTTTAAATGCCTTTTTTTTTGTTAAATAAGAAAATATCTTACCAACCCCAAACTTTTTATCTATTATTGCTTATTATTTATTTACATAGTATATTATTATTGTATATTGTCATTTTTATATTATTTATTTATGCTAAATCAAAAAGTGGTTAGCTACTGGGGGAGCTTTTTTTGTGACAAGAAAACCATAAAAACATAAATAATATAACTATAAATATATATATATATATATATATATATATATTACATTTTGACCTTGGAATGACAGGACGAGATTAGTTCAGGTTGCCAAATATCATGTAGTAAAACAACAAAAAAAACGTGTTTTTCTAATCTCAAAAATGAATCAATGAAACAAACAGAAAAAGCAAGATTGAAGCACTTGTGTAAGAAGCTGTGACATGCGTTGTAATGAGACTCACTCGTTGAGCAGCGGCACAGACGTGCGTCTCTTGCTCTTCTGCAGCATGTTGGCCTGGTTCCTCAGAGATATGCGGAGGGTGGAGGGCGCGAGGCGGCACGGCTCTCCGTCCACCTGCACCGGCAGCGTCTTGAAGGTGGTGAGGACCACCTCTCTGCACTGATGCAGCCGCTCGCCGTGGCCGCCCACCTGCAGCGCCGCCTTGTGGTGAAGACGGGATGCATGTGAGTCATGAGCCCTACATTTCCTTCTCAGTCTCACAGAAAGAGCTGAAGCGCTCACCAGTGAGGCCATGGTGAAGCCGATCACCTCGATGCAGCCGTCGTCGTGCCTCTGAGGCTCGAAATCTCTGTGGTCGCCCGTGTTGCCCCACGGCATGGTAGCCGCTCGCCGTGACCGCCCACCTGCAGCGCCGCCTTGAGGTGAAGACGGGAAGCGCATGTAAGTCATGAGCCTTCCACGTCATTCTCAGTCTCACAGAAAGAACTGAAGCGCTCACCAGCGAGGCCATGGTGAAGCCGATCACCTCGATGCAGCCGTCGTCGTGCCTCTGAGGCTCGAAATCTCTGTGGTCGCCCGTGTTGCCCCACGGCATGGTCCCTGCACAGTACCTGCAGACACCAGGATAACAGGAGAATGAAGACACACGCTCCTGATCACGTGTGTAAAGCTTTACTAAGCTGAACGAATCCTTCAGGTGAAAACTGGAATGAACGTAAAACCCACAGACAGTCAGGAAATATGCCATAACTTACTACTGATATAATTATCAAATGATTGAACTTTTTGACATTATTTGAAAGATTCAGCTCTGATCAATGTGTAATACAAATGAGCATTAACTAAAAGCTTAGTTTTATTTTTAGTTTGCATGACCCTATTCATCACTATTATATTTCAAAGGGTTAAATAAAGCAAAAGATAAAAAATAAAATAAATAAATGAATACATAAATACAATTCTCTTTAATAATA
>NW_015660890.1:3272119-3275508 GCF_001515625.1 Sinocyclocheilus rhinocerous
TTCATGGAGGACAGAGGTAATGCCTGCACACCACCAGTTGAGTTATAATCACTATGGGAAAAAATTTAATGAGGATTAACAATTTTCATGGGGGCGGTTACATGGCGTATATCATGGTGGATGTCTTTTATAGTCTTCGTGTGTGTGGCCTCAAAAGTTCAATGATTTATTTATTTATTTTTCCCAATAGAAGAATCTCATGACTAGTTCTGCAGGGCACATTTTCGGTTTAACGCTTCTCTGCACCTTTGCTTTCCTTCCAGGGACGCCAATTAACAAATCTCCAGTGCTTGGCTACAAGGATCTCAACCTCTTCAAGCTCTTCCGACTGGTGCATATTCACGGAGGCTGTGACAATGTGAGTGTTCTTAGCGTTCCCACCATCTGTTTATTGTACTCGGCAAGTGGGAAGTGAGACCTTGCCAAAAATATGAAGCGAAAGTGGCCGCTGATTGAATTTATGTTAAGTTCACAGAGCTGGACTGAATTGAAAAATTGCTTGTTTATCAAATGCATGTTCTGTGAATGTTATTGAGGGTAATTATATTTGGGAGTTTGGACTGGTGATAATTGGGAAAACGGTTGAGCTTGTTCGAGTGATGTCATGTTTCTCTAAGCTATCTGATCCTAGGGTGCGGTAGACACATGTGCATGACACTACCAGCTCTGTGCAGCAAGAATTAGCACTTTTAGTCATCAAAAAGACTTGTGTAATGAGATGGTTTATTTTGTTTTTAGATTGAAAGCGGCTCTATTTGGAAACAGATCTACATAGATCTTGGCATCCCGGTTCTGAACTCTGCTGCCTCGTACAATGTGAAAACAGCCTACAGAAAGTAAGTGAATGCTCTCGCAATTCCTGCTGTACAGGACTATATTTGTTTACTCAGCAGCCAGCGTTCTTTTTGTGTCGTTGGCAAATGGAGACAATTTTCCACTTTGGAAGGTGACTTTTGCTGCACTGTTAAAGGAACATTCTGAGTTATGTACAACTTGATGTTTATGGACTGCATCTGTGGCATGCTTTCGACTACAGCAAACAGATTTTTTTTACTTATTCTTCAGGGTAAACAAAGGAATAAAAAGCATGTTTACAGTAAATAAACTTTACATTGAATGCCTAGCAGGCAAGTATGCAGTAACACAAACATTTCAGACATGCAGCTGCGCCGTTTCTAAGATATACCTCATGTAATGGTTAAATAAAAAATAAACCCAGCTCTTCTGAAAATTGAAGCCTTGTTAAACAAGCATAGGGTCAAATATGATGATACCAGAGAATGGTTTCACTATCATGTGATGTTACAATTCTCTTGGCTGTCTCATTATCCTCTGCTTGAGTAAAAAAAAAAAAAAAACATTTGGAGAATGCCCATATTTTAACTTTCTTGAAAATGACTCCTCTTGATTAATATTGTTAACGTTGCTTATCATTTGACTTGAACCTCAGGTACCTGTATGGATTTGAGGAGTACTGCCGCTCTGCTCAGATCCAGTTCAGGACAGTGCACCACAACGAGCCACGACCAGACCGCCAGCCGGAAGTGCAGTGCGTTAAGACTGTGAAAAAAGAGAGCGGAGACACAGATGAGATGATGCAGCAGGTTACAGCAGAGCCTGAAACTAGCGAGGACAAACCTGCGGCAGACGCTGATGAGTCAGATACTGAGAGCGAAAAGGGACACAAAGATATCTGCTCGCCCAGGGTGAGTGTCTGTCTTTCTGTTGGGCTGCTCTCAAGATGTCGGATTTCATGCTGCAATGCAAAAACACTTATATTACAAGTGTTTTGTTTTTTTGTACTTGAATGAGTTGGAGGAAATGTACATGATGATACTAGAGAATGGTTTCGCATTCATGACCTGATGTCATGTGATGATACACTTCTCTTGGCTGTCTGATACGCATTTTTGACTTTAAATTGATTTTAAGGGCATGTCTGTTATTTTGGGTTTTTAAACCGGAAAACATCATGCATTTAAATGAACAGTTCGCCCAAAAATAAAACCTCACTCTCATGTCTTTTGAATGCTGCTTGTTCCATAAAATGAAAGTGAATGTTGACCATGACTCTTAAGCAAGCTTTATATATATATATATATATATATATATAAATGAATGTTTTTTAAATGATTGCTTTTATTCAGTCTGCATGACGCTGTTCATTGCCATTATATTTTACTGTTTAAATAAAGTGAGAAAAAAAATCTAATTCTGCTCAATTAAAAAAAACTAATTATTAATAAAAAAATATTTTTTAATGTTTTTTATCCAGTTTGCAGGACCTTATTCATTACTATTATCGCAACTATTATTGCAAAGGATTAAAAATATTGAAAAATGCAATTCTGTTCACTTAAAAATAAATAAATATATAAACTAATATTTTTCATAATTAAATAATTAAATGGAATTCCATTTAAGCCATCCCAGCCCTATTATTCTGTGACATTTCCCTTCTTATATAGTTTAAACTTGGGTTTGATCTTTCTGAAATCCTATCACGTAAGTCAGAAGTTTCTCTTACAGTCTTCATCAGCACTTCATTATAGCCACACTTATTATAACTGACCTTTTCAAGCTCAACGTTTTAACACTTTTATGAGAAATATATCACAGTAATCATTTGTACAGTTTTTTTCTTGGCACTAAGTACACAAATAATGTGTTTGCTAAAGTCATTATTAGCTGTTTTGTACTGACCTTCAACCCAAATACATTTCCAATGTACCCGGCTTGACAGAAAAACATGTTTTCAAAGAGAACCGTCATATTTGTTTTATTTGTATACTTCAAGCACAGAATATCTATGCAATGGAAAGTTGAAATGTATTGTCTGTGTAATGCATTTAAAGGTAAACTTCATCTAAATGATCATTTTGCTATCCTCGTTAACATATTCAACACATCCATCCAGTTCAAGTAATAATCACATTTACATTTGTGATAAATGCAATTTTAAAATTAGACACATTCACATTTAAATTAAATGCTAATATTAGTTTAGTAAAGTGCAAATCCAGGTTACATTATTGATTTCAATTTGCAGCGAATGTTACATATTTAAATTAAAAAAGATAACTATTTACTTTAAAATTACTTTGAGAAAAATATATTTATATTTTTTAATTATTTAGAGTTGTCTTGTATATTTCTTTTAAAATATGAATATGTTTTTAAAAAACTATACATTTTAATTTATCTAAACATTTTAAATGTCTAAAAAAAATTATATATTAAAAATGTATTTAATAACATATAAAAAAAATAATATTAATAAATAATACTTTTATATAATATACTTTAATATTTTTTATTATCCAAATATGCTTACAATATAATATGTATTTTTAATTATATTTAGATGCATTTTGTAAAAATATTAAGTG
>NW_015660890.1:3275898-3279284 GCF_001515625.1 Sinocyclocheilus rhinocerous
ATATATATATATATTTTAATGTCTGATTTATTACTAACAGAGAGATAGTACCAGAATTCATGATTAAAAAACAGACATAAACGGCACCTTTTCCTGAGATCGAGCCCTATTTTTGCACACACCTGGGAATATTCAAGAAGACGATGCACTGAAACTTCAGCTCCTGGATCTTGGGTGTGAGATCCGTACCGTCACACTGCCAATAAAGAAGGAAAGTAATTACAAAGAAGAACATCAGGTGAACAATGGTAAAGTTAGCATGAGCGGACAGGTCCTGTCAAAGCACTGCTTTCATGAGAGTGTCATACTCACCACCACCCTGACGTGCTTGGACAGGTCCCTGGAGCTCCGCTGGAGGAAGTCAGAGAAGGCCGCCTGAGGGGACAAAACACACACTGAAACACACACTTACTCAGTCTGTCACACAGACGGGAGCTCGGCCTACCCCTGCATAGAACATCTTGTTACGGAAGCGACTGTTGAATTTCTCAGGATTGGCTTCTGTGAAGGAACACAAACGACAAATGATTATGACTCCGAGCAAGAGAAACAACGGATACATAAAGACATTTTATTTAAAGACCAAATTTATTAAATGTCAAATCATAGAAAACTATGAACTGAAAGCATTCAATGTGCCACATATCAATATACACTATATTTCATGGATCATGATGTCATATAATGATTAACATATCCCCGCCCACATTTACTTTACAAATCAATATCTATTCAGTATTCAGCAAATTGTCTCTAATGAACGATAATGTGAACTGAACTCATAACTAATTAGCCAATCATGACAATCATAAAATATATTTTACATTAAAAAAAAATGGCATCCCCTTGGAAAATGAACAGCCAAAAAAAAAAAAAAAGATATTTAAACATATGGGCTATAACTGTAATGCATTTAAAAGTAAACTACATTTAAATAATAATTTTCACTATCCTCATTAAACATTTAATCTATGCATCGCAGTTTAAGTAATATAATTAAATGTAAAATAAATTATTAAAATACAATTAAAATAATTACAAATAACATTCCAATTTAAATAAAACCTTAATATTAATTAATAAATGGCAAATCCAGGTTACATTACTGAATACAGCAAATGTTAGATAATTAAATGAAGGAAAACATAATTATTTTACTTTTTAATTCCAAATCAGCTTGCTTGATTCTAATGGTGGGAAATGGATAATAAAAACTACAATATCAAGATTTATATAGGACTTTAAGGTATTTTTAAATAATATTAAGATTTAAAAAAAACAAAACAGAGACATTAAGACTAAAATATTGAGACATGTTTTTTAAAACATCAAGACAATTAAAAAATATCAATATGTGTCTTATAAAAATGTAAAGACAAGTTTTTTTTTAAAGATTTTTAAGAAGATTTTGGTTTAAAATATTAAGACAAGTTTAAATAATATTAAGATGAATTAAAAAATGTTTTACTAAAATATTAAGGCATTAAGACTAAAATATTAAGATATGTTTTTAAATATTTAGATGTGTCATAAAAATATTACTTTTTTTTTTTAAATATTAAGACATTTTTATATAATATTAAGATGTATTTTAAAAAATATTTACTAAAATATGAAAGCATTAAGACTAAAATATTAAGACATTTTTTTAACATTTGTGTCATAAAAAATATGAAGTTGTTATATCTCCTAAAATATAAAGACATTCTTTTAAATATTAAGATGTATTTTTAAATAATACTAAGATGCTTTAAAAAAAATATTTACTAAAATCTGAAGGTATTAAGACTAAAATATTAACACTTTTATTTAGATGTGGACGTATCTATTTTTATATTTAGATCTAAAATACATACACATTTTTTTAATATATATTTTAAGAATATCAAAACTATTAAAAGACTAAAGAATGTGTTCAGGGCATTTAAACCTTCACTGACAGCTATTAAAATGCCTCGTGTATGTAGTGTAAACTAGGGTCTCCAGTAGGACAGAGCGTCACAGACCTCTGGACTCGTGGAACTCCAGGGTGACGTGGGCATCAAAGCCGAGGCTGAAGTAGTTATTGAACACGTTTAGAGGAAGCTGAGAAGACACACACAAACATATGAGCAGCGTATAAACACAACCCAATGTCTGTGTCAGCATGAACACAGCCATCACCTTCTGCGTTCCCTCCTCCGGCTGAACGGCCGATCGCTCCACCTGCAGATTCCAGCGGTCCAGCTGCACCACCGTCCCGTCCTCCACCTGACACAAGACCTTCGACACCGGATCGTCTGTGTAACCCTGAAACATCACAGCTACTGTCTGTGAGAGCGGCTTACTCCTGCCATAAACACTGTCCTTGACATCAATCGCAATCATTAGAGCATCAATTCAAATGATCATTACACCCGCTTCATTGCTAATAATAGACTTTAGATTGAGGCATGGGAAAAAACCTGGGAGCCTCCAGATTCCAAGGCCAGTGTTTCTCCAGACACACAGTCAGAGTATAATAGAAAATAATGAGCGGCATTTATCAGTGACAATCACAGCCTCTCAGCCAATCACAGCAGCCACATCATAATTCTGCAGCAAAATTTACATATTCAGATTCAGTTTTAATATGAATTTGACGTTTATTGCTTTTTCAAATATAACTTATTTTAAATATATAAATTTATTCTAATGTATTAATTTATAATTAATTATAATTAAATTAATTCTAAGGGTGTAAAATTGTTAATAAAACATTAAATATTAACAAATATTTTTTAAAATATTTAAATCCATTTTTAAAAGATATTAAGACTTTTTTTAATATTGAGATTTTTTAAAAGAATATTAAGACTTTATATAAATATATATATATATACATAAAGAGTTTAATCGTTTTTTAATTAAACATATCCTTTTTTAAAATCTTAAGTCATACTTAAAAAAAAAAAAATAGACTTTTTTGTAGATATTAACACATTTTTAAAAAGTATTTAGAAAAATATTTAGACATAAAAAAAAACATACCTAGATTAATATTTAGGCATATATTTTATAAAATTTTAGACACTTGGAAAATAAATATATATATATTAAATTATTTAGACATATTTTTTTAAATATTAAGACTTAAAAAAAAATTTAGACAATTTTTTAATATAATGAGACATTTTTAAACATATTTAGACATATCTTTGAAAATATTTAAGACAGTTTTTAAAAAGCATAAATACATTTTAATAGATATTAAGACATTTAAAACAAATTAAGTTTTTTATTTTGAATTAGATAACATTTCAGACGTACTTTTAAAAAATATATATAAAGACATTTCTTGTAGATATTAAGAGTTTTTTTCGTATTTAGACATTTAAAAAAACAAAGATTTATTTTTATTATATATA
>NW_015660890.1:3280731-3289952 GCF_001515625.1 Sinocyclocheilus rhinocerous
ATTTTTATTATATATATATATATATATATATATACGTATATACACATACACACATACATACATACATACATACCTTTAAAAAAAATTAGGCATTGTTTTTAAAAAAAAATATCAAGACATATTTAAAAAAAATTGTTAGACATATCTTTTTACAAAATAATTTAGACATAATTTAGACATATTTTTACTATAAAGTGCCTCACTTACAGCACAATCACAGCTTCTCAGCCAATCAGAGCAGCCTGATCCTATCAGACTAATGCAGATGTCTGGGCTATACAATTATTTATTTATCATTTAATGTAAAGATGCTTTAAGATGAGTTGACTCACCCCTCCCCAGTTCAGTGTCCTGGCAAGGTCATTTCCTGTACCAAGAGGAAGCACAGCTACAGGAGGTTGTGGGTTCATTTGTAGTTCATCTAAGGCCGAGAGAATCCAGCCCACCTAGACAAAAGAGGACAAACCACTCAAACCCGGGGTCAGAAATGACAAAAGCGCTCAGGAAATCCAAGTTTGATCTCACTGGAGTCATAGATCTAGAAATTACCCACAAGAAAGCGTGACACTGCAAAGCACAGAGCCACCATTAGCTAATTACAGTGTTTTGTCACTGCGCGTTCGTTGTCGTTCCACACATTTGTCACCAGAGGGGGGTGCGTCCAAAATCTCTAAACTTCATCCCTGATCATCCCAACATGCATTGCAGCTTACCGTTCCATCTCCTCCACAGGCAAGGATGCGAAGATTTGGCACTTTCCTGTATAATTCCAGCCTGACGGACCGAGGGAAACAACAGTGTTGTGTGTTACTGATGCATTTGCAAGCAATTAGCATGCTAATTAACAGAATACTCCATTTAGCTTAACAAATCCAAACATAAGAGCTGTTTAAAGACCCTGAACAGTAGTTGCATGCATTAGATAATATCAAAACAAGTATCATTTTATCACAACTAACTTCACATTTCAGAGCCATTTTGCACTGATATTGGTAACACTTTACAATAAAGTTGAATTTGTTTTCGTTAGTTAATGCATTAGGCATCATGAACTAACAATATACAATACTTTTACAGCATCTATTAACGTTAATTTCTTTTTATATACCAGTACATTTAACATTACAAGTTGTGTAAGCATGTATTATGAAAGAACAGGAATAATGAACAACAATATATTTAATAATTAACCTAGATTGGTAAATGCAATATATTTATCATTAGTAAATTAGTCAAATGTTTATCATAAGTATCTAATGCATTAACTAATGCTAACAAACTTAACCTTAATGTAAAGTGGGTACTATTAGTAACGTCAGTTAATGCATTAACTAACATTAACTAACCATGAGCAATACATTTTTTACAGTATTTATTCATCTTTGTTAACATTAGTTAATAAAAACTACAACTGTTCATTGTTAGTTCATGTTAGCTCAGGTCTATTAAATAATTTTGACAGATACAGCTTAAAATGTATTAGTACATTTTGAAATTAAGATTAATAAATGCTTTAGACGTGTTTTCTAAAGCATTTTGTGGTAACACATAAGGTTCCATTTGTTAACATCAGTTAACTACATTAGTTAACAAACAACCGATAAAAATACTTCTAAAGCATTTATGAATCTTAGTTAATGTTGATTCCAATATTTACTAATACTTTATTAAAATCAAAAGTTGTATCTATTAATGTTATGTACCTGAGCTAGCATGAACCAACAATGAACAGCTGTATTTTTATTAACTAACTTTAACAAAGATGAATAAATACTGTAACACGTGTAGTGCTCATTTTAAGTTAATGTTAGTTGATGCATACATTTAGTTAACAAATGGAACCTTATTGTAAAGTGTTACCAATTTTGTCTTCATTTTCAATGTTCATTCATCATGTAAAACCTAATAAAACAATTAATTTGGGAACCATTTAGCATGAAAAATAGTTTTCTTTGAAATAAATGACACTTCATTTCATATTTTCATTTTTTCCTTCTAATGCAATGAGATTTTTAAGTGTGGATTAAATGTTTTGGGGGCCACTGCATGTGTGCGTGTTGGTTTTAATAGAGGGAGTTTAATCACAGCTCTGTCAGACAGCTCTGAAGAAAAGCCCTCCAGCCGCCCAGCTGTGTCTGCCCTCCCATCTTAATACTCTCTCTCTCTCTCTCTCTGTCAGCGGTAGAGCCCATCAGAGCCCATCGCCTGTGCTTTGCTGCCTCACGGCTCAATTACTGAGGCGAACTGAGGCATCGGGCAGCAGGGAGAGAAGCTTCTAGAACACTGAACTCCCTCACAGAACACAGCACTGCTGAGATCCAACGACTACATAATTAATGTGGTCAGGACAAAGAAATGGTGGGTTAAAGTGCATTAAGGGAGGGAGAGATGATCTGAAATGTAATGAAAGAGAGCGCTGAAATCGAGAGACTCACGCTTCTCTGGGCCCTCCCTGAGACAAATCAAACACCTGCCGAGGGTTCAGGATCCACATGAACATCTGCAGCAGCTTTGTCCCCTGAGAACCACAGACAGAAGATCAGACAGACACAACGATACACATACAGAAGGACAAATACAGTGGCAGAACGACAGAGTGACAGAAGGACATTCAGAGAGAATGACAGATAGAAGGATAGATAGAACAATAAAACGTTAGATAGAAAGATAGAATGATAGATAGAATGATAGGTAGAACGATAGAACGATAGAACGATAGATAGATAGATATATACAGTGGGTACGGAAAGTATTCAGACCCCCTTAAATTTTTCACTCTTTGTTATATTGCAGCCATTTGCTAAAATCATTTAAGTTAATTTTACGATAGAATGATAGAACGGTAGATAGATAGATAGATAGATAGACAAATTGAACGAGAAAGATAAACAGCTAAACAGAGTGATAGAACGAGAGACAGTGATTGACGACAGACAGATAGAACAACAGACAGAGTGACAGAAAACAGACAGAACAACAGCATGATAGAATGACAGAGTGACAGACAGAACAACAGACAAACAGAACAACAGACAGAGTCATAGATAGAACGACTGAGTGATACAACAACAGACATACAGAGTGACAGTTAGAATGACAGACAGATAGAACAGACATACAGAACAACACAGTGATAGATAGAACGACAGACATTTACAGAGACAACAACAGACAGATAGAACAACAGAGAGTGATAGACAGAATGGAATATTGTCAGAATGACAGACAGACTGAAGGACAGGCATAGATATAACAACAGAAAGATAGAATAACAGTCATAGAGCAACAGACAGACAGAATGATAGACAGAGTGATAGATAGAATGACAGTGACAGAACGACAGACAGATAGAACAAATCATAGAACTACAGACAGACAGAATGAGTCATAGAGCAGACAGAATGACAGTGATAGGACGACAGACAGATAGAACAACAGACAGTCATAGACAGATCAACAGACAGACAACACAGTGATAGATAAACCGACCAACAGACAGAGCAACAGACAGATAGATAGAACGACAGAGAGAGAACAACAGACAGAGTGACAGAGTGGCAGTGACAGAATGACAGACAGGCAGAGAGAGTGACAGGTAAAACGACAGACAGAAGGTGACAGTGATAGAACAACAGACAAAAAGAACAAAAGGGTCATAAATGAAACAACGGATAGATAGAATGACAGACTGAATGATAGAACGACTAAGTGATACAACGACAGACAGATAGAACAGACAGAGCAACACAGTGACAGACAGGGAGAACGTCAGACAGAGTGATAAAACAACAGACAGAACGTCAGAGTGGTAGATATATTGACAAACAAACAGAATGTTAGATAGAATGGCAGACAGACATAATGTTAGACAGAACAACAGACAGACAGATAGACAGGTAGATGGATGGACAGACACACAGACAGATGGACAGAATGGCAGAGAGGCCAACAGACTGATAGACACACAGATCTCTCGTTTAACTCTCTTCCCACACAATAAAATAAATGGACATGAAATATTGATTTCATCTAAAATTGTTTATGTAATGCATCCATTAATTTTTTAATGAAATATTTATGCTAAGTAGTCACATATTAAGCAGTTTAATGTACAGTCATTTGGTCATTATGACCCTTTCAAGGTTTATTGTTCTATAATGACTGTACATTATTCCTCCATTAGTGTCTAGATCACCTGGTTTCCGCCGCTCTTGGGGTTGACGAACACCAGCACTGGTTTCATCAGCGGTGAGGGCAGCGGCTTCAGCATGAACGGACGCCATTTCGATTCCTGCAGAAGTCACTCCATTATACTTCAATAAATGCACATTTGCACACAAATACAGACACACACACACACCACTGCAGTGAGCTGTGAGGACAGATGATCACTGAGCAGGAGTTAAGGGAAGAAAGCCCTCAGAAAACACTGTGGCATCATTTAAAAGGAGGGACAGGACAGGAATCAGATCTACTCACATCCGTCCCCTTTTTGCTGGCTCTTCTTTTGAACGACGTCCGTTTTTTCCTTCGAGTGGAGTTTTTAAATGAGCTCTGGGACACAGGAGAGAGACGCCGACTAAACCAACACATACCAAAACTAACTCCAGCAGGACTAAGTTTAGTTAAAGTTGGACAATTACTGCTAGAAATGTTTATTTTTCAATTTAAGGAAAAGTTCACCCAAAAAGGAAAACTTTTCATCACTTGTTCACCCTCATGTTGCTCAGAACCTGTTGATGAAGAAACCTGATGCAAATACGGTTCTTTTTTACCAACTATATTTAAAGTCTTCTGAAGTCATACAATGAGGAAAAGACTAAATTAACTCATTGACATTGTAAGGAAAAGAGCAGTGTAAACATACTCCAAAAAATCTTTTATATCGAAGAATAAAAAGTCATATGGGTTCAGAATGACATGAAGATGAGAAAATAATAAAAAGATTTTCCTTGGTTGAACTATTCCAAAAACACTTTGAATACAAGCAAGCAACTTCCCTTTGAGCAACTCCTGAATTGAAAGCAGCAGTTATACGCCACATTTCAAAAACCTACCCCATCGATGCATAAATCCACCAATCATAGCTGAGCGTGTCATCAGTGGGCGTGGTCTAAATATCTGCTATGACTGTTGATATGATGGGTCAGTTTTTGAATTCAATTTTGGCTTTCAAGGCAACAGATAAACTGTGATGTTAATAGTTTACATTGCAAAAAAAATTTTTTTTTTTTTTTACTCAGTATTTTTGTCTTGATTTCCTAAGCAATTCTTAGGAATTCTCAGAATTGCAACTTTTTCCGTCTCACAATTTATTATTTTTTTTTAAATTGCGAGACTTTTTTGTTGTAATTTTTTTGTTTATATCTCACAATTCAAAGGTTATATCAAGCAATTCTGTCTTTTGTAAGAATTCTGATTTTGTATCTTGCAATTCTGTTTTTTTTTTTTGCAATAGAAAAACAAATGAAAAAGCTGATTGCGACTTTTTATCTCACAATTCTGACTTTTTCACCCTTGCAATTTTAAGTTTATATCTTGCAATTCTGAATTTATATTTTGCAAGACTTGCCAGAATCTCAGTACTGCAATAAAAACGTGAAAATTCTGAGATATAAACTCAGAATTGTGAGAAAAATGTTGCAGTTATCTTTATTTTTTCATCCCATGGAGGAAACAATCTTCCATATTTTCCAGTCCAAATATCTAAACATTCTTAAATCAAGACACATTTACAAGAGGAGCAAAATTGCACAAGATATGTTTGCTTTCTGAAAATATTTTTGCTTAGAATAAGAAAAATATCTGCCAAAGTGGTAAGAAAAATAAATTTGAATTCAATATATTTATTTTTTACCCCATTTTTTCTTGTTTTAAGCATAAGTTTACTTAATTTTGCTTACTTACTTTTATATATTATTATTATTACTATTATTATTAAGAAAATACTTTAAGTCATTCTGCTTCTCATGTAAATGTTTCTTAATTTCAGAACGTTTAGATATTTGTACTGGAAAACAAGACAAAAATACTGAGTAAGAAGTAATTTTTGCAGTGTATGAAACAATGAAAGAAGCTCCATATAAAATATGTAGACGAGTTTTATGAAACACACTGTTACTGATATCAAATCTTGCAGCATCGAAGCGTATTCAAGCCGAAGCTGATCAGCATAACTGAGTGCAGAAGACAAGATCATACAGCCCAGCTTCAAAACACAGTCTAGTGTCACCTTGCATTAGCATCTCCTGCAGGACATTACATAAACCTCAGGCCCGGTCTTCTCATAAGTGCTGATAAAACTCTGATAAGATGAGCGTACCTGCGGTTTCCTGACTTTGATGATCCATGAAGGGGGTACGATGACCCCGGCGTGAGCTCCTAGAGAACAGGGCTCCTCGATCTGATGTAGCATGAAGCACGTGACCTTATTATGGAACTGATGGACAGAGAAAGAGATGAAACAAATCTGCGTTAAATAAACCAGTGAGTTAAACACTGACGTGACACTCACTGCCTGCTTGCACCAGGAGCAACTGATGGCCACAATCTCCTTGCTGTGGAAGAACTTCTGCTATTTTTCAAAATATTATTATTTTTTTAATAATTTATAATATACATTTAAATAAATGAAATCAATCCAAAAACTATATTATATATTATATTATATACATGCTATATTACCACATAGTAAATTATTCATTACATTTCCAGCAAGGCAATATATATTGTGCTATATACTGTTATCCTTTCACATCTATTCGTGCAATTGCACTGACAAATATATTTGAACACTGCAACAGCAGGAACCAACAACTCCTGATCCTAAAAACCATAGCTGCAATGCCTAGATTATACCCTCTCATCCCATTTCATCACCCTCCTGATGTCTGCTTGAAGAGACAAACGTCAGCGTTCATCTGCGGAGGGCATACTGATGACGTGCATGAGAATTACAGAGATATTTCTGCCTCCGCTCACCTTGTCCAGCTCCTCGATACACGCCGTGTGGACCACGATCTTACAGGCTGCACACTTCCTCCGGGGAGCCGACTTCTTAAAGAGAACCGAACAGCACAAAACACACAGCAATTTGTCACAAAGCCAATGCACACATCTACGATCCATCTTATTGTAAGAGGAATATGCTCTCATCTTCAGGGGTAAAAAGCTTCCTCTGAGGCAAGGAATGATTTTGCCAACTGCTTGAAGTGGCAATAATAGAGTTGCCACGGCTCTTGAAAACATCAGAGCGTGGCGCTGCGCTTTAACAAAAGCCTAACAAAATCCTTTTACCTGCTGTACATTCTCAGACTAATAGCTGCCTCTTCCTTTCAACACACACCAGCCTCACATTATCTCATGAAAGAAAATGTCACAGCTAAAACGCTCTAATGACACTCTCTTCTCTGCCTTCAGCTCGCCCTGCAAATACAGCAACCGTCTGACTTCTCTCGTCCGTTTTAACCCGTTTAACCACGTTATACTCACTGCAATCTTGACCACGCACGTCTCCTCGCCCAGGTAGCAGAGATCGCCGGAGCAATTCGTCTCCTGCCACAGGTGGTCACCGTTCACTGCGTTCTCCTGCAAAATGAGATCAAATTAAAGGTTTTGTGACTTTTAATCCATGTTTGCGTTTCATTTCCTTTGGAGATCTCATTTCAGAAAAGTAACCATTATAAAACTTGTTATTCCTGTAAATTCATGTCATTTCTTTCTTACTTTGGACTCTAATGGACTCTCTCTTCAAAGCTAACTGTGCTCTAAAGTTGTCACATTTATTGGCCGTATACATCATTGACACTCAGAAAAGTAACTGAGCATCAATAACGGCTGGCTGACAAATGTAACAACTTTAGGGCACTGTTAGCTTTGAAGTTAATCCTCCATGCTAATGCACTCTTAAATGTTCACAAAATGAGCATATATGCATTTAAAATGTACAATTTTGCTCTTTCAGGAAAACAAAACAAAAATATTCATCAAGTGCTCTCTAGAATGAAAATCCCCTTATGCTAACTGATTAGCATGTAGAAAATCATGGTTTATGGCTATTGTGACAATTTCCATGCATGCAGTTATACAAAAGCTATGTAACTTTCTTACTTGACACTCAGAAAAGCAGCGTATGTGGCTGACAAATGTGACCACTTTAGGACACAGCCTTCAAAATGAGACACAGTCCATGTCTATTAGCTTTGAAGCTATCATCTGCATGCAAATGCACTCTTGAATGTTTACAAAATTATCATATATGCATTTAAAATGGACAACTTTATTCTTTCAGGGGAAAAAAATATGATCAAATGCTCTCTAGAATGGAAAAAAAAATCCCCTCATGCCACTGATTAGCATGTAGCAAATTGTGGCTATTATGACAACCTCCATGTATACAGTTATACATATAGCTATACTTTCTTACTTTGGACTATAATGGTTACTTTTCTGAGTGTCAATAACATATGTGGCAGACAAAAGTGACAACTTGAGGGCGCAGCTTTCAAAATGAGATGTCTGATAGCTTTGAAGCTAACGTCTATATGCTAATGAACTCTTAAATTATCAGAAAATTAGCATATATGCTAATTTAAAAGTTAATTTTACTGTTTTAATAAAACAAACCGAAAGCACTGATCAAATTCTCTCTAGAAAGAAAAATCTCTTTTTAAAAATCACTTTTTTACAGTGTAGTTATGAGTTCACTCAACAGAACTGAATAATGGCATTAATGCAACTGTATTTGTTTCATAATTGAACTTGCAGTTTTAATACTGTTATTTTCTTGTTTATTACTGTGAAGCTGCTGTGAAACAATCTGTATTGTATAAAGCTAAACTAGGGTGACCCTATTTTAGTTTTCAAAAAAGAGGACAGTTTCTTTTTTTTTGTTTGTTTGTTTGTTTGCTTGTTTTGTTTTTACAATAAATAAAAAGAAAACAAGTAGATCGAATAGAAAAATAATAGGGAATGCTAGTGTTAGAGGGCCATTTTTAAATAAAAATAAAACAAGTCAATAGAACAGAAAAAGAACAGATAATGCTTGTGTTAGAAGGTCATTATTTATAATAAACAAAAAGAAAATAAGCAGAAAGAATAGAGAATGCTAGTGTTAAGGGCTCTTTTTTTCTTTTGAAATAAATCAAGTAGTTAGAATAGAAATAGAATAGAGAGTACAAATGTTAGAGGGTCAAGTTTTTTTAATAAAAAAAACAAGCAGA
>NW_015660890.1:3290346-3300133 GCF_001515625.1 Sinocyclocheilus rhinocerous
TCATTCCACCAGGAGGGAACAGTTAATGTAGAAGTCCATGAAAGTTTTATCATAGGTAGAATGCAAAATGTTTCAATACAAGCATTTCAGTCAAATGTAATTTATGCAATATTTCAAACCTTTAACCCACTTGGGAAAATCAGCCCATGGCAACAGTTTAAAAGTAGCACAATTCTGTGGAAAAAACGCGGACTTGGCAACCCTGCATCCAAGAAGAGCTGATCTCAGGTCGAGAATAAGGAGAGATGACTGACAAGACCATGCTGGAGTATTTGCTGCTCAACAGATCCTGAGCTCATTTACAAATATCTGATCTTGCAAGATGTGCTCCCTTTACACAGAGTGTTTGTGATCGCGAAATCGAAAGTGAAAGTGAACAGCGCGAACGCTTATTCAAAAGAGATTTAAATACTCTGCATACTGAGAGCGGCTCCCTGATGCGCCAAAATTATATACAATATTAGAATGTTTAAAGGGGTGGACACGAAAATCACGGGAGCGAAACACATGTTGTGGGAGCAGGCGGCAATGGTCAGAGATTCAGCGGGAGCGAGCTAAAGAAAATTTGGGGCGATTAAGAAATCCCGGCCGGACGCATTTTTGTAGGTCCAAAAAGAGGACATGTCCGGCGAAAAGAGGACGTATGGTCACCCTAATTTAAAGCAGTAGTTCTTCACCTTTGTGACTGCAAAGCCTCCCATTGCCTACAACAATATTCTACATTTTTACTCACAGTTTCTACCCGATAAAATATTTTAGAGCTTGGCATTTTAATCATTTTAATTCAGCAAAAACATTTAGCATCAGTTGGCTCAATTTTTCAGTCTGGCTTCACAAATGACACTTTCAGACTTGAAAATGCATTGGTCAGAGATTCAGCGGGAGCGAGCTAAAGAAAATTTGGGGCGATTAAGAAATCCCGGCCGGACGCATTTTTTTAGGTCCAAAAAGAGGACATGTCCGGTGAAAAGAGGTCACCCTAGCTAAACTTATGCAAAGTATAGGAGCATTTAAGTACAAAAACATTCAGCGCACATTGAAATCACACACACGTATTTCATATGGCAACAACGACACTGTTGTGTGAGGCTTCAATTAGCACTGACTCGCGCACACACTTAGAAGCTTTAGGAAGGCACATTAATGTTTGATGGCTGCGCTGGTCACGTCGGGAACTAGCGGGGAAGAAAAGGCCAGCAAAGACACACAGGAAGCGTCCCGCTGGGCTCCGCCCCCTCAGCAGTCTCCATCTGTACACACAGCACCTGGATTAACGAGTCTCTCTTTTGCCATGCCACAACCTTGTCTTTGACAGTAACAACATTAGCGCTTTAGTCTGGGAATATCGCATATTATATATCACACTATATATATTGTAAGAAAAAAATGACACATTGTAAACTAGTTCCAACTGTGGTGAACTCATCATTATGCTAAGTGTATGGCACATTGCTTTATTGTTGCTAAATAAAATGAAATCAAATATAAATATTACATACAAAACCTTAACTTAAAAAATTTAACTGAAAATTTGAAATATTGCGTTTGCAACTAACTGAGATAAGTTAGCTTACGCTGAAGTACTAAAATTACTAAAACTTATTATACAGAAATAAAAATATATTAAATCTAAAGAGAAGTATTTAAAAACTAATAAAAAAGACAAAAGTACAAAACAAAATTAAGCTAATTAAAAACTAAAATAAATAAATAATGAATAAATCTCAAATTAAAATAAAAATATAACAATAAAAGCTAATCCAAAGCTATTTCAAAACTGAAATTAATTAATTAATAATGTTGAAAAATGTTAGAAAGAAAATGTAATGCAAGAAACTGAAATAAAATAAGATTTAAGTACTAAAATGACAAACTAAAACTGAAATAAAAACAAAGCTTAATAGAAATAATTTAAAAGGAATAATCACAAAATCACAACAAAACTACAAAAAAATGAACTAAAATTAAAATGAAAACTGAAATCGAAGTTAAATTATTAATAATACCATATAAGTAAACTATAATAGTATATAAATAATACTAAAATAACACTGGCTCTGGGCAGTTGTTAGGTGGTTGCTAGGGTGTTTTGTGTGGTTGTTAGGCTCAAATCAAAAGGATTCCCGTCTATATCGAAGTACCATCTGATACCATCACAGCACTGCCAGAGTCATTTTTTTATGGCAAAGCTGATAAGACATACAGTTGGATAGACAATTGGAGTGAAAGACAGATGAAGAACACTTACGCTCCAGTCCACTGTGCTGCGAAGCTCCTTGGCCGGTCCATTGCTCAGGGCAGGGAATGGACTGTGGGCCGGACCCAAATGCTGGAGGCCCGACCGTGAGATGGCTTTCCTGTGGAACAGAACGACCACAAATAGCTTCAGCCCAAGAGTAAACGCATTCAAGAGAAAATAATGAGGCCTTGCTGAACTGAAGGTTTTGACATCTGGGCTAGAGCTCCTTGCTGTTGCAAATAAAAGGACTAATCATTGTGGAGCTAAAGCGGGGACACACTACAAACACACACAACAGGAGACGGCCGTCTACCTTGTGCCAGTATCAAAATGATCCAGACCAATCTGTTAACCAGTCTGCTTGGCCAGGAAGTTCCCATAATTCCCTGCATGCAAAGAGAGCCTCTGCCTCATATGGTATGAAATCAGCAAAGACTGTTCTTAGACACAATGTGTGTGTGCTTGTGTCCCAGCAAGGGACTTGCATGAGTCAGTATCGTGTGATCACTTCCTCTGTCTGGCATTCTTCCATAGAATTAGCCATCATCCCATGCCAGTATCACAGACAGATCTACTCAAACTTATATTTACGCAAATACAGCCCACACTGTCTGTACAAGCACAAAGAGAGCAAAAAGGGGTCATGAACCGAGAAACCAAAATTCCCTTCATCTTTTGACATATAAGAAGAGGTCATTGTACTATAAAATCATGCTGTAAGTTTCAGAACTCTAAACTTTGTCATTAGTC
Organism: Sinocyclocheilus rhinocerous; assembly: GCF_001515625.1. Classification (NCBI taxonomy): domain Eukaryota; kingdom Metazoa; phylum Chordata; class Actinopteri; order Cypriniformes; family Cyprinidae; genus Sinocyclocheilus; species Sinocyclocheilus rhinocerous. The sequence goes on from NW_015660890.1 coordinate 3,293,336, forward strand.
TAAAAACAGCTTATATTGAAGCCAGTCTGCCAAAACAACAGCTTGTGGAATGTGCCACTTTATGATGTAATAGTGTGGCTAAACACCGCCTCCGCAGAAAAGATCAATGCCTGCTTCTACAGTGCTGCCTATTTAGCCCCGCCCACCGATTCACGCATGTAGTGTGTTGTCTAGGCTCGTAAACATTGTTGCCAAGCCCCCGGTTTTTCCACAGAATTAATTTTAACACTGTTGCCACGGGTTGTTTTTCATGTCCGCGGGTTGAAGCGACCACAATATGTGATATTTATCCCCTGGAATGCGTTTTTTTCTATTTTTTTTTAAAGATTCATTTTTGGTGTTTTTGACTTTATTATGATAGGCCAGTGTAGAGGAGACAGAAAGCAAAGTGGGAGAGAGAGGGGGGTGTGATAGTGAAAAGTCCTCAAACCGGGATTCGAACTCGGGACGCCCGTAGCGCAACAGCACAATATGTTGGCACATTGCCCAAAAGGCTATTGGTGCTCACGGAATGTGAATTTTAATCACAACTGTTAGCCAATCATAGCAGTGGGTGTTTACTTCTGAGTCTACAATCCACTACGCCTATTCAAACAGAGCGTTCTGATGAGGGGGGTTTAAAAACAGAACAGAAAATAGCATATTACTTCTGAATTATGATGTTTTTTGATGTAATATTTATAAGTCGACCTCAGAGAACATTACAAATGAAAAACAGGGGCAGTTCATGACCCCTTTAAGGAGGTTAATAGTATACTAAAGCCTAAAAGTATGTACGTTAACATGCATTAAAAATCTAAAGCTACTAATATATCAAAGTGAACATGTAGCATGCATGTTTCATATCTCCAGCTTTCCAGCAAAGTGCATATTAAAATGTGTAACTGAACTTGATGAAACTCCAAGCTCCTTCCTCAAAAACTGTTGCCACCTGATCTTCCTCCAGTATTTAACATAGTAAACACACAGCGCCATATGGCCGTCCCTTTTGAAGCGAAGGTTGAAAGTGACCCAACGCTCGGTGTATAATTTTACACACACTCACGACACAAGCAACTGAGGTAGGGGGTGAAGAGAACAACGGACGAGGAAATGGTGGGCCGTACACCTGACACCCTGCTGAAAGTTTCAAATCCTCGTCTAAAATTATCCCGATCAGAAAGAACACAAGCGAGAGTCCAGTTACGAGCTCTTTTGTAAAGCGAGCCGGGGCCACGGGATCACGCACCTTTACCCTCCGAGCTAAAAATAGAGCCACTGGCAGATGACATGTGCGTTGGAAACATGCCACTGTGGTGAAAGCCAGGAACACGACAACAAATATACATAAACAAATATGTCACACATGCGTAGGCAAGAAAAATCGAAACCAGGTTCTCTGAAACAAGACTTGAGCGCTCAGATTTTTTTCCTGACAAAAATGATCTAACATGTCTTCTCAAAGATTTCAGAATAGATCTCAACAATGTCTTTTTCCTTAGAGAGTCTCCTAAGCAATGAAAAAGTGACTTGTGAGCAACAAAATGTGAAATTTGATGACACATGCATCAGAAAAAGGCCATTCATGACAAAAGGAAACATGCAACATGAGGAGCCGAGTAAGAAAGCTTTCGTTAGAAACCATCCTGAATGCTGAATCATTAGTGTCACATGTCTCTGTGGACGTGATTGCACTAAAATGATCAAATCCACAGGCTGATATAGAGAGGTTGAGACGTACATGTCCTCTTTCCCATTGCAGTCAGGTAAATGAGTAACGCATTTCTGTTTAATATTATTCCATGGCATTAAGCAAATCAATCAACGATGTCCACTGTTTAAAGACGCCATACATTAGGGCGCATTATCAGTCCTGGGTAAACACAGTGTCATGTCGCAGACAGCAGAACATTTCACTAGAAAGTAATCAACTGAGTGCACACCGCACAGGCAGAATGGCACACAGTTTGAGATAAAGAATACGCCACACGCCGGTGGAAACAGACAGGAAGAGCAATCAGCGAGACTGCCATAATGGAATTAGTTCTACTAAAACCAGCTTTGACAGAGGTCTGGCTTCACCGAGAGACTGCAGAAGGATGATGTGCATGTGTGTGACATTTATCATCAGCCGGTATTAATTTGCCGTGCGGGTTCCTGTTTATCCGACATGAAGGGATGGAGAGAGGGTTTACGTGTGCGAGCGCAGGGGATGTGTGTTCAATCTAGCGGCCGCTCCCTCCCACGACACCCTGCGGTAATATCATCCCTCCTGTGTAGGCATGGCAACAGTCCAACACACGCCACCGTTGGTGTATTTAAGTCTTAAATCTTGTTGTCAGCATCATAATCTCTGTCCCCGCTCCCATTGTCTCGGCCAATTAGATTTTGTAGTTGTGTGTGGGATGCAAACTCCCTCCACGCTTTAAGTCAGGTGTCAACCCACATACACAGCTATGATATCATCTCTCTGAGCTGCCCACTCTCGATCTCAGTAAGATAAGAAGTAAAAGAGTGGAGTTCTGCAGCTGAAGAGATATGCAGCAAGACCTGGTCAAACTAGACTGTCACTAACCTGTAGCCGAGAAGCCTGTGGTACCAGGTCACCTTCCGCTTCCGCCCTTTCCCGCATACTCGGTTCTCCTCTACTGTCTTCCGAGCCCTAATCATCCTTCCATTTCTCCTTCTCAGCCTGTATCCTCCTTTCCGAACTTCCGGGGTGCTTCCTACCTCTTCTCCAGCAGCATCCAAAGCTGACGGCTCGCTTCCACCGGTGCAAGGCAGGCTGACATCACTGTTACACATGGCTGCCTGATAGAGCCGGAGCACGCCTAACACACCCTCCCGCTGCCCATATAGCGCTGAGATAATCAGGCCGTCAGATAGCTGAGACCAGATGGAGGATACCTGAGAACCCAGAGGCGTGTATGGGTGTCAGATCCTGTCCTGTCACCAGAGACAGACAAGAATCTCTCACAATCATCACTGCCATCGTTACCCCCAGAGATCAGGTCAGCCCCACGTCTAGCACTTGGAGCTGTTTTAAGGTCTATTATGTAACCCAAGTTGACCTTATGCAAGACAATCTATGGGCAACCTGTTACAAAGGGACACTTTATCCAGGGTATTTTAATCCGTCAGTATTTGACTGCATGGTCTGATTATGCAAAGTCTAATAGTCATAAATCTGTGTTGTTCAGGTAGTGCCTGGTGGGTGACGTACGCCAGCAAGTTATTTCTTGAAAATGAGGCTGAAAGGGAAGCCGTTCTGACGTAAACTTTCGAATTCATGAAAATGTTCGTATTTTCAAAATGTTAGTTGGTACTAAAGAAATGTACACCTGCTCCCTACCACATGTAAATGCTGCGTAAAATGTTCTGTGTTCTTTTTGGCAAACTGATGACACTGAATTTTGATGTACTGCCATGGTAATTACAAGTTCATTTGCCCTAGCCCTCTTTTTTTGTAGCAGAGTTGATAACTGTAAAACGCAGCGCTCGTCACTGTCACTATTTACCCAGCCGTCCAATCAATGGAGGAGGGGCGGGACAAATACTGACCAACCACACAACAATGCGACTGCCTACAACAATGGAGAAGTCAATATTACTGGTTACTGCTTTTTTATATTTAGTAAAATTCTTAAAAATGAGATACTAGTAATACGTTGCCGCTGTGGATACTCCAAATCATAACAACCAAAGCATCTCAGCTGGAGAAACCACCAGCTGGTCGTTTTAAGAAGAGCGCCTGAAATGTTTTAGCTGGCTAAAAACTCTTTGGTGGACACCTTATCGAATATTTATTGTTAGGCATATGGCCTATTAGTCTTTTTTGCATTTATGCAATATACTGGAGCCAAGCCTGAGAAAGTAGACCAGAATATTCCAATGCGTTCCTGGACACGCAATTTGCGTAGCTGTAATTCAGGCGGGGAATATGCTAATTGTGAATGAGCGCGCACGAGCGCCCCATTTACAAATGATTGGAATTCATTAACATACACATGTTTAACTATCAAATCGGAAGTTTACGAAGCGTTTGTGAATCCGGAGGAGAGTTTCCAGAGAGGTCTGTTTTACGTGCAAATTACTCAGAATTTACTCATATATTTACGTAAACGATCAATCTGGACGCGATCTGTTGGAATTGCTTGCAGGAAGAGTCTGATCTTGTCACTCTTTCTACTTCTGCTTCGCTCAATCCCTCCTTGTAGCTCTCTAACTGGGTCAGTGTGCTCGCTGTGACTCTTCCCGCCTGCGGGGCCCTGGCGAACATACACTTGAAGGACAGCTTCTCTGAGCTTTACCATTACTGACTTCCTCAAGGCTACTGGCGCTCCACAGCACAATCCTTTTTCCTCTCCTCATTCTCATCAGAGTAGAATGTCCTTGACACGGACCTTTTTCTCATGCCTCCCTCTCACTCCAGAGATTAAGATCTAAGACTCAGCACTGTGGGGTGAAGAAACACAAGCGAGAGAAAGATGTGCCAAAGGTAATAAGTGTAACAAAATCAACACGTACGCAGAGCTCCCACGAGACCCCGAGCCTGAGAGAAATCTCGGGCAGATCGGTGATTAGCGCTAATTCAATCTTCGTGCTTTTATCTGAAGCCAGCAGCGTCCTGATAACAGCATGACGAACAGAACAACACAAGAGTATATCAAGAGGCAATATAGAGTGTTCTAGATAAGAACATCACAAAACATATTATCAGCACTTCATTTTTAGCACACGTCTTGTTATCTGTTTATCGAATTACAGCAAGCAGGCGTCTCACATGTCCTCTTATGCATATGTGTCAGATTTGGGACATAAATTACATATCCCCAGAGGGATTGCGGCTAACTTGTTTCTTGGTGGGTTCAAACAGACAACCCTCTGGTTACTGCAAACAGGAGTCCCACTAAGTGGAAAATAGTATCCATAAGGTTGCAGATTGAACCCAACAAGAAACAAATTATCACCATTGCGCTCTTAAAGACTTTGTGTTTGAAACAGTGTGTCACTTTGAACAAAAGCATCTACTAATTCACAGTTTCCCAAATTTTTTCGATCCGAGGACCTCTACTGTGACCCCAAAAGGTTCCCAACAACCTCAAAATGTTCTCAAGCGAAAACAAAGCGCTGATTTCAGTGTCACTTCAGGAGAGAAATAAACATTTTCAGACCCTGCAAGCTACTATGAATGCTTTGGCTGTTTATCCTGTCCCAAGGCAAGGATGCAGTTTCTAAACTATTGCACTAATGTTTCCTGAATAAATGTGGTCACAGTATTAGTCACTCAGTTTAAACGTGTCGAGGCTGAATTCCCTCCGGTTCCCTTTTTGTTCGTGTGTGTCCGTGATGTTGTTGTTGTGACTATGTGTTCATGTGTGTGCCGGATGGAGACACATTTCTCTCATTTGCCCCTGAGCTCTGTCACTGCAGCCTGACACCCACTGACAATGGCAGGAAAACTACACACAAGCACACACATACGCAAACTCAGCACATACATCACACTTGTGACCGGATCATGGGGAAGAAATGGAAGTAAGAGGTAGGTGGACATATCCGTGGGCAGATCCAGTTATATATGGGTGTTTCTTCAACTATGGACACATTTGGCCCGGTGGACCAAGAGTGAGAAAATAAACTCTTGTTTTTTCCACATTAGTTTATTTACTAACAAACGGATATCTACCTTTTTTCTTTAAATGTCTCAATGTTCTCTCGAGCTCTCCACTGACACTGTCTCCTACAATAATCCTACTGAATTCTGCACTGGGTACTTCACGTGACATTTTCGCACATACAGAACAAACTTTACTGCCATGCTTCTCGGGATGTCGCCTTCGCTCTTGAAAACCCGGATAACATCTGCGGTGGAGCTGATGATGGAAAAGCTCAGCAAGCCTGATTCACTGACTGATAAATGATCATCACATCTTTAGTGATTTGCTATTATTTCAGCTAAATTAACTCCGTGCCTTCTGATAACAGCGTAGGAAGTGCATGATGCAAATCCGGACTAACTGTTCACTGGCAGCAGGTGTATCTGCATGTATTTGTCAAGCAGTTTGACCAATCTAAGAGTGTTTATGCAAGTCTGCACTAGTGCCACTCATGGAAAGAGTAGCTTTCTAGCATTTTAAATCTTTAAATGCATTAGTTGCGAATGCATTCATTGTGTAGTACCGTATTCATTTATAGCATTTCAATAAATGCACTGAAAGTCAACATGCATTGCAAAACTTATAAGTGTGCAACAGAACTCCCATCCTGCTGGTATAGCGGTCAGACAGGAAGCCTAGGCTTTTCCCGCTTGAACTCCCCAAACAACAGCGCTCAGATATTTATATCCATCACCACCCAGCCTCACGCTGCGACACACACTTTCCCTCCACAGTCCACTAATGACTGTCATCCCTCACATGTCGTTCTGTCCGTCCTCTCTCTGCTCTGCCTTCCATCGTGTGTGTCCTTTCCTCATGGCGATGTGACAATCTGTTCCTTAATCCTTCTCTCGGTCCCTCTTTTCTTCCTCTACCAAATATATAGGGCACGCTATCAAAGAACAGTCCCTCTTTAGAGGTCTACAGCCTCTCCCCTTCCTCCTTAACTCTCACTCCATCTTTGTCTCTTCTTTCTCTCTCATTTCCTTTCTTTCCGTACCCTTCTCCCGCTCCTTCTCCGTCAGGGTCAAACTTCAGCGTCTCCTGGTAGACCAGCAGCTGTGGGCCACATGCACCTCGTCCTTCACCACATGAAGGAGCAAAGACACTCTCCCCCTCCATCCCTTTGTCCTACATTCACCCCCCCCCCCCCCCCGCA
>NW_015660890.1:3300225-3315461 GCF_001515625.1 Sinocyclocheilus rhinocerous
TCTTCTTCTCTCGTCTGATTATTTTAAGCAATTTTGCTTCTCAAGTATTTTTAAGAAGTTTGGATATTTCGACAGGAAAACAAGACAAAAATACTGATTAAGAGAGTGATTTTGTTGCAGAGCAGCGGGTGCAGGGACCGTGGGCGGTCTGGCATTGGCGAGCGCCGTTCACGCGGATCCAAGTGCTCCTGGGTAATCTCTTCATTTCAGCCTCTCCTGCGTTCTGACACTTTCTCCTGTTAAAGATCCTCATGCGTAGCGACACCAGCTTCCTGCCACACATTTTACATTCCTTCAGCTCACTGAAAGACTCAAGAAGGCAAAAGAAAAGGTGATTTCTCAAAAAAAAGGAGAAGAACCGAAGCAATTCAGTCACTCAATTGACTGAAGATATAAAAGTGAACTAGATTTTTGTACATTTTCTGAAGAAAATATTAAAAGGTGTCATGAACTGCCTCTGTTTTTTATTTTGTACTGTTATCCGAGGTCCACTTATAATGTTATCAAGATTTTTTACATAAAAAATATGCTATTTTCTGTCCTGTTTTTAACCCCCTCATCAGAGCGCTCTGTTTGAATAGGCGTGGCCTATGACTCTGAAGTAAACGCCCACTGCTATGATTGGATAATAGTTGTGTGTGTTTGACAGTCTATGTCCTTCACAGATGATCTAGGTTAAAACCGCATAAATACTCGTATCAAACGATCTGTTAAACAGACAAAGCAATAGTGATCACATAATAAAAACAGGTACTCACACTTGTGTGTTGCAACATTACTGTCAGATTCAATATAATCGGCACAGCATCGTCTTTTAGTTTCAATCTTTCTAAAAATCCCATGTCGAATTGTGCCTTGTTTGTGAACGATTCCACGGTAAAATGAAGTGAACAAAGGACCGAGTTCTTACTGATGCGGTCTGGATCTTCATTAAAAATAAAGTTCATACACTCTTTCCTAACGCTGGGATCAGAAGGAAGGCAATGCAAAGACTGTTTTTCCACAGCTTGGCACTGCAGAGTCATCTTTATCATTTGGTTTCTACGTAGACCTGTGTGTTCGCCTCTCTCGTTTACACTGTATGTGCGAATCGGTGGGCGGGGCTAAACAGGCAGTGATGTAAAAGCATGGTGTTTTGGCGGTGTTTAGTCACACTATTACATCATAGAGTCGTGCATTCCACAAGCTGTCATTTTGGCAGACTGGCTTCAATATAAGCTGTTTTTAGACTAACGAGAAAGTTTTGAGTTCTGAAATTTACAGCATGTTTTTAATAGTACAATGACCTCTTATATGTAAAAAGATGAAGGGAATTTTGGTTACTCAGTTCATGACCCCTTCAAGTGCTGCTTGATTGTGCAAAACTCAGTAACGCTATGCTATGGTGTCTGAATGTTCTGGTACCAAGTTGCACGGCGAAAGTGTTTTTATTCTCTTGCTATAGTGTTCTGAGTGGTTTTTAGTTTTCATTTTGTTGCTATGGGGTTGTTAGGGTGTTCTGGATGTTTTTCACATTGCTATGCAGTTGCTAGTGTGTTTTGAGAGGGTTTTTATCGCAGGGCTATGCGGTTGTTACAGCGTTAAAGTTGCTATGTTGCTCTGAGTGGTTTTTATCTTGCTGCTTTGCAGTTGCTAGGGTGTTCTGGGTGGTTGCTTACTGGGTCAGTCTTAACAGCTCACCCACAAGTCTGTTCTCTAGATACTGGCTTGGTTCCCTCCTCCAATGTAATTCTATGGCACTTTTTAGCTCGATTATCATCTGATCAGTTATAAAAGTTACAGAACATTCAATAAACAGCACGATTTGAGGTATCATCCGTGTCTGCAGCATAAACAGTGTACTAAATGTCTAATTCTTCAGTTTGTTCAAATCACATGTGAGCAATAGCATTAGCGATGCTCGTCTTAAACGCAAATAGTTTCTGCTGATAAATGGATTCATTATCTTTTAAAGCATAACATCTTACATCAAAGTAAATCGTTCCGGGTAAACCGTACGGACAGCAGAACTTTATTAACGCTGTAAATAACAGTGATTTATCCTCTGCTGACATTCAATATAAGACACAATAATACAGCGTTATGTGCGCAGTTTGCTCTTGCATGTAAACTTTGTTCTTTCACTTGCTTTGCGGCGCTACAGAAACAGCTGTGACACATTTCCCGGTGTTTTGAGGGAGAGGTCCAGACCCCCTGCAGTTTCTGTGTCCTTCCCTTGACTGTCTGTGACCTGACAAACACACACACACACACAAACACACACACACACTCAGTCTGCCTTTTGGCCAACAACAATGACAGGAAACCAAGTTAGGTCGGCCCCTAAGAGTTTAGTAACAACAACACCACATACAGTATGGCTGAGCGATATAACTAAAAAAAATTCTCAATATTTTGATGATATCCAATATATACAGTAGCTTTGCATTTCTGTCATTCAAACAGTATCTGGTTCTAGCAAGACCAGGTCATGGGTTAAATTCCCCGAAAATCCATGAGCATATGAATGCAATGCAAATCGCTCTGGATAAAAGCATCAACCAAATGCATAAATATAAATGTATCTTCTTGATAATTATGAATTTGCTCTGAAATAGCCATTATTGCAACTGAAAAGCCACTGTATCTAATTCAATTCAAAATGTTTAATGCGAGACCTAAAATACAGTAAAAATCTAGCTCAAAAATATGCTTTTCAAATTAGCACATTTCATTATTTGCATTTAAATGCACAAATATAAACTTACAAATTATATAATTTTTTCTAATAGAATATTTTTACAAAAAAAAAAAAAAGAATGAATGAAAAATGCCACATAACACTTCCATGAACATTTTTGAACGACCATCCAAACAAATAATTAAACTGATTAATTTAAATTGAAAGTTTGAACTGATTCTGAATCAAACTCATTTTTACTAATGAAGTTTAAATATTCATCATATTTGTCAATGTAAATCTAATATATTACCCTGTCGCAATACATAATGCACATATATTTTGCTGCTGGAGGAGGTGTTTGAATGCTCTGCACTGCATGCAATGTTCTCTCACGTTATAGATCTATGTTACCGTGACAGTTCGCCGTCGTGCGCGCTCTGGGGCTCCGCGAGTGGGAGCATGTGGGATCGAACTGTATAATTACATCTAACTGTGACCGTGATGCTTTTGTGTGAGTGTGTGTGTGAGATTAAGAGCATCGTTGGGAGAGTATGTGGGAGGGCTGGATCCCACTCCTGCCTGTACATAAACCTCCTCTCACTCTTTCTTCTATCTGTTCTCCTCCTCTGGCTGCTGACACCTCCATAATTAACCTCGGCGTTTGGCGCAGGGTGCGGGGGAGGCATCGGAAGCACGCATCTCTCCCCTATCTGACCCATACATCTGCTGAATATAGCCCCGCCATCAAGAGCAAAGCTCAGGGCAGAGATGGACTCGGGCGGACCGCACACCTACACCAGTGTGTAGAAACCGCTCAATCCCAAAAGTCCACTTCATACTAACCTCTCAAAAAGAACAGGTTTAGTTACGGTAATTTTCAAATGACAATCCCTACAGGTGTCTTGAGCTCAAGCTGACTTTTGACTACAATCTGACAATCAGTCTGATGTCTTCGCAGATTGTTCTGGACAAGAGGCCACTTAGTAAGGAAGTGAATGCAGATTAACAGTTAAAATGATCAACCACAGCTTGCTCCGTTTATACGAAGTTTAGTGCTAGTTAATCTAAAATTAAATTCTTGAAGCTGACTATATAAAGCTCTAGGTTTTTAGGGGGGGAGAATTAACTTGACACCCTAAAATCCTAAAAAATGCAACACACACACACACACATACATACACATTAAAAACACTGTCCCAAAAGAAAAAAAAAAGTTTTTTTATATAACATAATTAAAGATGAAACTTTTCAGAAAGGGTTTTTATTGTCTAACAGCTAATGCTAAAACTACTGTATAAAAAAAATCTAGATAATCTAGAAAAACTCAATCGACTAGTCATTTGTGGACAATTAATCAACTCTCCTGATCCATCTCTACTCTGACTGATGTCCAAAACCGCACCTTTTGAATTGAAGATTAACCCATGACATCCTAACACATTTATGACCCGAAAGGAAAAAAAAAAACCTTAAAAAAAAAGGATTTAAATTTAAAAAATGGCGGTTGAATTTGAATTTCGAATTTTTACATTTTAAATTGAATTCAAAGATGCAACATTTCCGAGAGGGTTTTGATCATGCAAAGTGTTTAACAGCTAAAGCTCAGAATGGTAAATAAAGCACTAATGCTAAACCTAGAAAAACAAGAAAAAAAAATCTACATAAGCTAGAAAAACTCAATAATCAACCAGCAATTTGTGGACGTTTAGCCAACCTTTAACCTTCAGGATTCACCTCTACTCTATGATTGGATAGCCGACCTAAAACTCAAGTTTTGAATAGAAAATGAACCCCTGACATATCAACCCACATGAAATGTATGTCAAAATAAACACATTCATGACCTGAAAAAAAAGCCAAAAAAGTGTATGTGTGCTGAATTTGAATAAAGAATGGGCGGTTGAATTAGAATTTTGATAGTAAGTTTCACATTTAAAATAGAATTCAAAGACGCAACTTTTCCGAGAAGGTTTTTATCATGCAAAGTGTCTCACAGCTAAAGCTCAGAATGATAAATAAAACACTACTGCTAAACCTAGAGCTAGTGCTAAACCTAAAAACAAGAAAAAAATCGAAATAATCTAGAAAAACTCAATAATCAACTAGTCAGTTATGGACGAATAATCTCTACTCTCTGACTGGATTGATATATGACATCACAAGTTTTGAACTGAAAATTAACCCTTGACATCCTAAACCTCAAGCAATGTAAATAACCATCTACCATTCATGTCAAATAAAGCCATTCATAACCTGCAGCTCACTGAGTTTTCTTTAATACAATATGCAGTTGTTATCTGTGACCTGTGCTGCTCAAATGCTCCACTCAATCCCTGCGTGTCCCAAAAAGCCTCTGAAAACAGAGTGACGCTGGCAGATGGCTCTGCTGGTAATGATCAGGTAAATGTTGTGTTGTGTGTTGAAAACAGCGGTCTGAATGCAACGCTAATGTGTGTCAGGGCCCTGAATCCTCCATTAGTGTGGTAAAAGCGGACCAGATCTCCTCCGTTCCGCCTCTCGCAGGGCTTCGGGGACGTGAGGGGCCTCCAGGTTTTTCCTTTTCCACCTGAGGTCCTGGCTGCCTAATTGAATTAATCATTTGCTAAATGAGGCCCGGGCTGCTGTAACCCTGTGCTATCAGTGTATAAAGGACTGAACCCATCCACACACACACACACACACACACATAACCTCCCAGACCACAGCTGGAGAGAGATAGAGGCGAGCTATAATTAGTGAGCGCATTACACAGAGAAAGAGACCAGGAGAGAGACAGAACCAGAGAATTGTGCTGCAAAGATAATGTGTGCACAGAGCGAATGCAAATGAGCTGCACGCGATTACAACCTCATCCAACCTGAGAAATACAAGATAAACTTCAGATCTCTTCTGCATCTTTTCATTTATTGCTTCCATCAGAGGCAGAACTGCATTACGATATTTTAACTTGAGACCAATAAAAAAAAAATTTTTAAAAGAAAGAAACAAAGAAAACTGAATACATTAATTACTTAGTAAAAGGTCAAACAGATCATTGTGAGAGAGTTTAAAATATGAAAAAGTTGCAATTGTGAGAGGAAAAAAGTCACAATTGTGAAAAATAAAGTTGCAATTATGAGACACAAAGTTACAAGTTATGACACATAAGCCACAATTGCAAGAAATAAATGTATTTATAAATTTCTTTTTTTCACTGAAATGTATATAGGCATCCATTTAAAAAAAAAAAACATCAAGCATTAACACATTTTTTGTTTAATATTTTTACTTTTTAATATATTTTTATAATGTTTTTAAAACAAGTTTCTCCTGCTCACCAAGACTGCATATATTTGATAACAATACAGTAAAAAACAGTAATATTGTGAAATAGTTTTACAATTTAAAATAACCGATTTTTACTGTAATATATGTTAAAATGTAATTTTTTTCTGTGATCAAAGCTGAATTTTCAGCATCATTACTCCAGTCTTCAGTGTCACATGATCCTTCAGAAATCATTCTAATATGCTGATTTGTTGTTCAAGTAACATTTCTTATCAGTGTTGAAAACATTTCTTATCAGTGTTGTGCTGCTTCATATTTTTGTGGAAACATAATAAATTTTTTTCAGGATTGTTTGATTAATAGTTCAAAAGCATTTATTTGAAATATAAATCTTTAACATCGTAAATGTCTTCAATGTGACTTTAAAGTGTCCTTGCTGAATAAAAGAATTAATTTCTGATCCATGATGTAAAATTATTCATATTGCGATGTAAGATTTTGGTCATACCACCTACTTTATATCAAAAAGACCAAACCAGGTTAGCAAGCACCCAGTGGACATTTCCATGCACCTGAGGTAACTAACAGTAGCAAGCACGAGAGGATGAAATCCTCTAATATGCCATTAACATGAATGAATAAAAATGGTTAGCAATCAGTTAAATTACTCAGCGTCAGGATTCAGATCATAAATAAAACTCAGTCCTGTCACATCATCGGCTAAAAAAGCCACCAGTAATCCCAGTACAGCCTGTATATATGCAGTACGGAGACACCATGTCCTCTCTACTCCATTTAACACATTCACCATGTTTACATGCATTACACTGAGGTCTGGAGTTTCCCCTAAAATCAACACAAAAATGTGCAAAATTGTTTGGAGATTTCTGGTCTTAGATAAAATAGAAATATTGATTTCTCTGCTATTTTTGTGCAATGAAACAAAGACTGATTGAACAAAAACGCCCAAAACACTAACATAAATTACAGACCTGTGTTCTTCATCTATGTTAAAACGAATTAAATTAAACTGAACCATACATTCTTATATCCCTTATGATACTGCACATAATTCATTTGATTCATGGTAATGAATTGGTACTCTGCACATCTAAATGCAATAACATTTTTGGCATCTAAATGCAAAATTATTTTTTTTTGCATCTAAATGTAATAAAAATTTTCATCGCATCTTAATGCAATAACATTGTTATTGGTGGGTCTAAATGCAATAATATTTTAAGCATCTAAATACAATACATTTTTGCATCTAAACACATTTTTTGCATCTAAATTCAATAACATTATTTGTTGCATCTAGATGCATTAACATTATTTGTATGCAATATGCAATGTCTTGTTTGGCTCGACTGAATCGAACTCAAGTTCGTTTCCCCTCTTGGTGCGGATCTTTTGGGTAGGTGTGAATACAGCAATCACACTCGGGTGCGCACCAAACAACCGTACCGAGACCCAGCTGAAGAGGTGGTCTCGGTCCGCTTCCAAACAAACTCTGGTACGGTTGAATGGATGAACCAATGAATGGATGACCTCAATCAAGCACACGTGTGGTTTTGTTTACAGTTTCTGGTTCACTTGCAAAAAGGGCAGCGTGAAAGTGAACCACAGCAAAAAAAAAAAAAAAAAAATCAACATTGTATTTGGTCCGGACCAAGGCAAATGAACTAGCTGACTTTCCTGGTTTGAATACATCCTAAGAGAAACAATTATTAACACAAAGTGATGCAACAAACCAAAGCCTGTCCATATAGCAAAATCACACCTACGACAGCTAAAACCACATTTCGTTCTCTTGTTTGATGCTCCACCAAAACTCATTGACGGCAGCTGCCGTAGCATGTTTTATAAAAGACCAGCGAGTCTGTTTGAGCCATCGGTGTCAGAGAGAATTAGAGCGGTGAGACAGTGTTAACTCCCTGCTGAAGTGGAGGAGGATGGATGAAGAGACGGAGGGGAGATGAAGTCTCTCACACCTCCAGTGTGGTGGCTGTCTGCAGGTGCTGCTCTGCCAGAACTATAGGTGCAGGACTGAGTCACGCAGAGGAACGACAGACAGACCACTTGTAGGAAAATGAATGGAAACTGCATGATACAACAACGTCCTCAAACAAACAAACCAAGACTTGTAAACATGTACTACATTCATTTATGGGCATAAAATGACATTCAAGCCATCATTTGGCTCTTAAATCAGTGGAAATGCAGTTCGGGCCTACTACAAAACAAAAGCCTGGGACAAAATTTCTGCTTCGAACCCTGATGAGGTGCAGCTCGGATCAGCCGGATGCTTCACCGAACAGAACAGCCGAGGAAAAGCCTCTTACACTCATATACCTAATAAGGAAAAGCTTCAAAAGTCCAATCCTTTAATGCGTCTCCTCAGACTGCAAAACAAACCCCCGCCACAGCGAAAAAAAGCAAAAAGACTGGCTTTATCGTCGTTAAGCCATCTGCTTTACGCACAGCCAACTTCAGGAGAGATTATGACCATTTATGTCAAATCCTTATTCGCGTCAGCCATCAGGATCTACTGAGTGCTCCCGGGTTTTGCATTTTGCAGGAAATGAGACAAGACAAGCCCTGTTTTACGCACATACACATACCTTTGCGTGATTAAACACGTCAGCTGGAATGAGGCACAACTTACAAAAGGGCAATCGTGGGTCCAAAAAAGGTATGTGCACATTTAGTCACTGATGGACCGACTACACAAACACCTCGTTCTTGATTTCAGCCCACGTACAGTATTTACACAGTTTCTCTTGCGCATCAACGTTTACAGTAGGTGTGGCGGCCATTTCACATCCTGAATCAATGCCAGCTAGAAATGAGAGTTATAAAAAATAACAGAGCGTGCTAAACTGACTGTGAAGGGTACGTCCTAATTGGGCACAGCGTCTACGGTCTTCAGCCAAAGAAGCCATGAAGCAAAGAGCCAAACGGGAGGAGGACTGGCACAACTTGACAGATGACTAAATGCACCAGGGCCCTTTTTAAAGTTTCACTGATAAAACACAACACTTGTAAGCGATCAAATATTAAACCCATTCCCATCTATTCTGCAGCACCATTGGCGGCACAACGCATCACTTCCTGGTAATATGCTTCTGAATGTGACTGAATGTTCTGGATTCAAAATGCATGAACAAACTGACCCTAGTCTAATTACGCATGATTGCATGTTATTATGAGAACATTTTTTTGTAATACTTCATCAAAATGTGATTTGTTCCGCTTCTAAAACAAATTTACTGTTCTGATGACATCACCAATCCCTCGCACTTTACAGCCCCGCCCCCTCTATCCACCTGCCATATAAACCAGCAAGTCAAATCCAATTAAAAACACATTATTTTCCTCAATTAATATACTTTTTCATTACATTTCAGATGTAAATGACTTCTCGAAATACTTGATCATGATTGGTCGATCCATTTAGCATTGTTAATGGAGTCGCCATCCACCATTTGCAGAAGCTCAGCAAACACGACAAGTTTTTTGCAGGCCGACTCTGATACGGAGCAGACCTGGCGGAGTGAAAATGTGTCAAGCATGTATAAATCTACAATCGAGGCTGTGATCGGGACACTTAAAAATGCATGAGTTCTTTTTTTTTGTTCCACTGTCTGCTGCTGCACTCTTAGAGCGTCCTGGAGAGAG
This sequence comes from Sinocyclocheilus rhinocerous, assembly GCF_001515625.1. Taxonomy (NCBI): domain Eukaryota; kingdom Metazoa; phylum Chordata; class Actinopteri; order Cypriniformes; family Cyprinidae; genus Sinocyclocheilus; species Sinocyclocheilus rhinocerous. The sequence continues at coordinate 3,309,836 of NW_015660890.1, forward strand.
AGAGAGAGAGCGGACACAAGAGCCTCTTTACAAGCCGAACATGATTCACTAGATAACAAAAAACTGATATAAGTGCTATATTTCAGGAGAGTATGAAGAAGAACACAGTGGCTCTGTTCCAAAACTTAGTGAGCTGCCTACCTAGGCAGCATTTGAAGACATCAGATACGCTTCTGACAAGAAGCCTGTTCCAAAAGGTAGCAGCATGATTACTATGCTGATTGTGCTGTGTTAAAGATTTTTGGAACAGAACTATGTTTTACGACAAGCTCAGTGAAAAAGATAATGGATATTATCAACAAATTATTATTATTAACAAATATATACATATATACACTATTTTACCCAATATTTGTGAGTGCATATATTTTGTAGTATTTGAGTATCATGGAAATCCTGTGCATTTCATTTGAGGAATGCTAGTTATACAGAGCACTCCGAATCAATCACTTAAGGTGTCATTACAGTTAAGATGCTGCCTATACAGACAGTAAACCCCAAGGAAGCTCACTAGATTTTGGAACAGTGCCTGTTTTTGTTTTTGGCAAACTCAAAGCTTCCATTTTTAGATGCTTTGCTTTAAAAAGCCGAACTTTTATCTAAGATGCTTTGCATTTTAGGCCATGCTGGCTTGTGTTTGTTTGTTTCATGGGACTTATTGTCATCTTATCCGAATTGGAGATGGATATAGATCGCTCCTTTGAAAGGGAGGACACCTTTGATCATTTCTTCAAAGACTGGCCTTAATTGTGAGCGGAGGATTGATCTGCTCGGAGGAGGATTGACCTTTAGACTCTGATGGAGCAGTAAGGGTGGTAGTGACCCTCCTCCACGGACAGGTGGAAAACGGAGGAGGGGGAGGTCAAATTAGGGGTCTCTGAGAAGAGATGAACAGGCAAGTTTTCTCAAGTGACCGCATGAAACCAGTGTGGTCGGTATGGCTCAATTCTTACATTGATCTGGAATGAACGACAGGATCAATGCATCCAAAAAAGCAAGTTTTAGATGTTTTCAACATGTCTAGGACATTTTTAAGGTTGACAAAACACGAGGAGCCCCACCGCACAAGCAAACTCATCAATGGTTTCAGTTTATATGGGTGCACCAGAGATTATTGTGAATACTGTATATCATTACTGTAGTGCTGAAATGACCTTTAATATGTCAAAGCATGCCGTTTATGACCCTGACATGTGGGAATAGGTCTCTCTACCGCAGGTGAAGTCTAATTCATTATTATACAGCCATGCATCGCTCTGTTCGTGTCATATTAATTGGTCAAATCTCAATTAAACAATTCAAAACAAGTGCCTGTCTGATTGCCCAAGGGTTTCATGTGCAAGAGGAAAACACAGCTGAATCCTGCTTGCAAATCAATAGCAGGCCAAACGACAACATAAAGATATGAAATGTTTTTCACATAATGAAATACATTTAACAACTCTAGCCCTAATGCCATTGCTGTTCTCGTGCAAATAAACGAAATCTCCTTTCACAGGACATCCTGCCACGATGTGTATTATAATATTCTGTTATTTAGGTGGGTGGGTGTTGGATTTGCACAACAAATGGGGTTCGCATTGTTCAGTTACGCACACAAACAAACCATCTGACTTGTTTCACCGCTCCGTATGGTGGAGAAATAAACGCAGTGTGGAACACGAACGCATTTTTTTTTTACCTGTACGAGATCTGTTTCCTGAACGCCAGACCTTTGAGTTTCTCCTCCAGCGAGTCTTCCATGTCGGCGAAGCTGCTCAGACTGTCGCTGCCGGCCAGCGCCGCGTCTCTCCCGCAGCCGCGTCTCTGCTCGTCCGCTGATTCTCCACCGGCGGCTCCTCTGCTGCTGCGCTCCGCCTGAGATGCGCGAATGTCAGCCAGGGGGTCCATCATGCTCCGGTCGGCACTGAGTGGACCCCCTTCTCTCCTCTGGTGCTTAAAAGTCCTTCCAAACGCGTCCTCCGATGTCCCTCATGGGATGAATAATATCTATCTATCTATCTATCTATTCACGATTCACTCACGTTACGCGCACGCACGATCCGCGGAACTACAACAACAGCTTGCATCCATCCGCGAGGACATTCTGGGATTTGCCTCCCCATCCTCCTCCAGCATCGGGAATGAATGTAGGGCAGAGGGGTCTCTGACTGGACACGCTAAATGCGTGGTGATCTCTGACGTGTCCGTGATAGAAGCGTCTCCGCTAAGAGAGCGAGACGCGACGCGACGCAGAAGAAGCGTGTGTACGCGAGCGTTTAAACCGGACCTGATTGTGATAACAAACCCTTTGTTCGGTCAGGAACCTCCTGAGATACAGCGGAAAAATAAATAAATACACAAAACATTTTTTTAAATAATAAACATAGCTTCTTTAGATTTATGGCGCTTGTATATTTCCTTTAAAAATTGCCGTATTATAACCAGACTGTGGAGGGTTCATTAATATTAACATATTTGCCACGCCCCCATAACTTTTGTTACGACAGCATAGGACAGAAGAGCTAATATTATAATATTATTATTATTTGGCCACACCCCCAGTATTTGATTTGTCAGAAAAGCCTTGGATGTTAATGTTAATATAATATGATCACATTAAATCATATATTTGTTAGTTCAGTGCCTTTCTTTATGGTTTCACTTGTCCTCAAGTGTTAACTGCTTATTCTAATCCTGCAAAAAAAAAAAAAAAAAAAAAACTATGGTATTGTATTGTTTTTGTAAAAATGTATAAAATAAAAACAAATAAAAAAATTAAAATGATGACGTGCAATTAATGTGCATTATGATATTGATAATGGCAATTTTTGATAATTGATAGCAAAAATTTTTTTTTCGCTTGATAGAAACATTTGGGTGAGCAATAAATTAATTTTAACTTTATAAAAAATACAAATAAATTACTCTTTTCACAGGACATCCTAGCACGTCCTTTTAAAAATGAGAAAAATAATTAAAAATGGCACATTGAATCTTTTATCAAACTAGAACAAATGCATTTACGCAAAATATCCTAGATATACGGCCGCAATTGAAGAATCACCTCCATATGTCCACAACAGCACATTTATCCAAGGGTTAACATATACTTTTTCCAAGAAGTCATGAGAGTCTAGAGACTACATGCATTTTTATTCTAACACAATTTGGCTAATGTGATTTAATGTATGAAGTGCATCATCTGAGCTCTCTGATGTGGAGCAAACACCTTTCTTTTGCATAAAACCCCCTGAGAGGCAGGAAAAATACAATGCAGATCCAGTCGTAATGAAAATAATTAATAGTCAAGCAACTAGATGACATAAAAACATCACTCAACATCCTAGTAAGACAACAAATATAAATCAGCCTAATTTAATATAGAGAAAGCCAACATGGATACACAGCAAAACGACGGCTCAGGCGCCTGATTTACAATGCTTTTACTAAGGAAAATATTTATTTGCTCGCAGAAAAATACAGGACATAAACAAGGCAGAGTGATTTCAGGAAGAGCCAGAGATTGCATTGTGATGCAATGAAAGTGTAATATAGTTAAGACGTTATGCCAAATACATAAGAAATGCACACCATTTCCGACACAGATGTTGCGTGACAAATGTTTGCATCTGAATGCATCACATCACGACAACACCATCTCCTTCGAAATGCTCTTGTTTCCAGGATAAAAGGATGGCAGGCATGCTAAAAATAATAAATAACAGATCAATTCTACGAGGACGCAGTGCAAGTGAGTCGCAGATCGCTCGGGACTCGGGTCGTCACAGTCGTTCATATCAGAGCAAGAGAACGCTAGACTTGTCAGCGAGCGTCTTTTACTCCCTCAAGAGTGCAGACGGGGGTTGGATGGTGGCCAGATGAGGACAAAAAGGGCCATCTGTCCTTAATAAAGAGGGCAACGTCATACGAGGGACTTCAGGGACAGAGAGCATCCGTCCTTTTCATGTCAAGCCCATACTGTCCCGCTTTCATCGCCCTCAACCGCAAACATCTCCACTGATATCAATCACATCAATTCATATCTCTCCCAACACACTTACAATACAGGATACTGCAAATATTTACATATTCAGACAAATGCTTTGGAAATTCGCCATCTTCAAACTCGCAAACAGAGCTTTTAGTCTAAAATCTGAATACAGTTTGAATCTTTGCACTATTTTTTTAATCTTTGGAACTGTATTTCGATTGACATGCTACATCGTTGTCATGTGAATATGAAAACAGATGCAAATTCAATATATTACTACACATAATCTCAGTAGCATGGGGCAAATAGGCGAAAAAAGGAAAAGAAAGAATATTAAAACAAAAATTCAAGTCATATAAAAAAAGAAAATAGTGTACACGAGTATCAAAATTTGATATACTGCTGGAATGGAATAAAAATACATTTGTGAGTTTGTGTGTTTATTTTAAAAAAGGACATCTAAGTAAAACAATACTATAAATATGAAGCCTATGGCCCGCCGCTGCAGGGATCTCAGGACGTCTCGTTGACGGTCCTCTCCAGCTGTATGACTTTAGCCGTCTCGTTTGACCACTGATCTGACCTGCCAAAACAAAACCCAGTGTTCAGCATCCATGTGTCATCAAATCATCAAATCGAAGCAGCCACAGAAGGACGGTCATTACCTGTGTGAGTGCAGGTCTATGAGAATGGCCTTTTGCGCTCGTGTTTCATTGGTGTTTAGAATAAGTGGGCGGGGCTCTGCTTCACGAAGCTCCGCCTGCTCCTGTTTGTGCTGCTGTTCTAAACGCCAAGCCGCCATTACTTCGACCTGATGGTCCCATTCAGGATAATCCCCGCCCAGCCCGACGGGATGAGGCTCGTCCAGACCCCCGTGCTCCGGAAGGGACAACAGGTTCCGGGACCTCACTGTGGAAACAGCTCTTTTATTAGTACAGTAGTGTTTTGTTAAAGCGGTGCATTAACTGAATGACGCGCGTGGGAGAAACGTGATGCGGGCGGATCAGAGATCAGCGATGGCTCTGCTTTTAAAGGCATGATAATTACTGGCCCACTCCAGCACTGATAATGACTCTCAGCAGCTCAAGAGTGGATCCAAATCCAGCCATTCCTCCATTCATTAGTCAACAAGAGACAGAGAATGATGAGCAAATTACAGCAGAGACTGCAATAGACACGAGTGCTGTGTGTATTAGGGTTGGATCGATATGAAAACGTTCAGTATGACAGCGGCTCTAGTACCTCTGCATTAATGCTAAATCCATACTTTAGTCAACACATAAACAGCCTGACACGCTTTAATATTGTGCACGGAGGCAGATGAAGACCGACTGCTGAATATGTGTAATAGATTATTATATCATGCAACAGGAACATTCATTAAACCAATAACTGGAATATACAGCGGGGAAAATTAGTATTGAACGCGTCACCTTTTTTCTCAGTAAATATGTTTCTAAAGGTGCTGTTGACTTGAAATTTTCACCAGATGTCGGTAACAACCCAAGGAATCCATACATACAAAGAAAAGAAAACAAATAAGTTCAGAAATTAAGTTCTGTGTAATAAAATGCAATGACACAGGGAAAAAGTATTGAACACATGAAGAAAGACAGGTACAAAAAGGCATAGAAAGCCAAGACACCAGAAATC
>NW_015660890.1:3315719-3319652 GCF_001515625.1 Sinocyclocheilus rhinocerous
TTGATGATAGACATTGCCTTCCATTTTATGAAAAAAAAAAAAAAAAAAAAAAAACTATGGTATTGTATTGTTTTTGTAAAAATGTATAAAATAAAAACAAATAAAAAAATTAAAATGATGACGTGCAATTAATGTGCATTATGATATTGATAATGGCAATTTTTGATAATTGATAGCAAAAATTTTTTTTTCGCTTGATAGAAACATTTGGGTGAGCAATAAATTAATTTTAACTTTATAAAAAATACAAATAAATTACTCTTTTCACAGGACATCCTAGCACGTCCTTTTAAAAATGAGAAAAATAATTAAAAATGGCACATTGAATCTTTTATCAAACTAGAACAAATGCATTTACGCAAAATATCCTAGATATACGGCCGCAATTGAAGAATCACCTCCATATGTCCACAACAGCACATTTATCCAAGGGTTAACATATACTTTTTCCAAGAAGTCATGAGAGTCTAGAGACTACATGAATTTTTATTCTAACACAATTTGGCTAATGTGATTTAAGGTATGAAGTGCATCATCTGAGCTCTCCGATGTGGAGAAACACCTTTCTTTTGCATAAAACCTTGAGACAGGAAAATTATAATGCAGATCCAATCGTAATGAAAATAATTAATAGTCAAGCAACTAGAGTAGTCACATGATGACATAAAAACACCACTCAACATCCTAGTAAGACAACAAATATAAATCAGCCTAATTTAATATAGAGAAAGCCAACATGGATACACAGCAAAACGACGGCTCAGGCGCCTGATTTACAATGCTTTTACTAAGGAAAATATTTATTTGCTCGCAGAAAAATACAGGACATAAACAAGGCAGAGTGATTTCAGGAAGAGCCAGAGATTGCATTGTGATGCAATGAAAGTGTAATATAGTTAAGACGTTATGCCAAATACATAAGAAATGCACACCATTTCCGACACAGATGTTGCGTGACAAATGTTTGCATCTGAATGCATCACATCACGACAACACCATCTCCTTCGAAATGCTCTTGTTTCCAGGATAAAAGGATGGCAGGCATGCTAAAAATAATAAATAACAGATCAATTCTACGAGGACGCAGTGCAAGTGAGTCGCAGATCGCTCGGGACTCGGGTCGTCACAGTCGTTCATATCAGAGCAAGAGAACGCTAGACTTGTCAGCGAGCGTCTTTTACTCCCTCAAGAGTGCAGACGGGGGTTGGATGGTGGCCAGATGAGGACAAAAAGGGCCATCTGTCCTTAATAAAGAGGGCAACGTCATACGAGGGACTTCAGGGACAGAGAGCATCCGTCCTTTTCATGTCAAGCCCATACTGTCCCGCTTTCATCGCCCTCAACCGCAAACATCTCCACTGATATCAATCACATCAATTCATATCTCTCCCAACACACTTACAATACAGGATACTGCAAATATTTACATATTCAGACAAATGCTTTGGAAATTCGCCATCTTCAAACTCGCAAACAGAGCTTTTAGTCTAAAATCTGAATACAGTTTGAATCTTTGCACTATTTTTTTAATCTTTGGAACTGTATTTCGATTGACATGCTACATCGTTGTCATGTGAATATGAAAACAGATGCAAATTCAATATATTACTACACATAATCTCAGTAGCATGGGGCAAATAGGCGAAAAAAGGAAAAGAAAGAATATTAAAACAAAAATTCAAGTCATATAAAAAAAGAAAATAGTGTACACGAGTATCAAAATTTGATATACTGCTGGAATGGAATAAAAATACATTTGTGAGTTTGTGTGTTTATTTTAAAAAAGGACATCTAAGTAAAACAATACTATAAATATGAAGCCTATGGCCCGCCGCTGCAGGGATCTCAGGACGTCTCGTTGACGGTCCTCTCCAGCTGTATGACTTTAGCCGTCTCGTTTGACCACTGATCTGACCTGCCAAAACAAAACCCAGTGTTCAGCATCCATGTGTCATCAAATCATCAAATCGAAGCAGCCACAGAAGGACGGTCATTACCTGTGTGAGTGCAGGTCTATGAGAATGGCCTTTTGCGCTCGTGTTTCATTGGTGTTTAGAATAAGTGGGCGGGGCTCTGCTTCACGAAGCTCCGCCTGCTCCTGTTTGTGCTGCTGTTCTAAACGCCAAGCCGCCATTACTTCGACCTGATGGTCCCATTCAGGATAATCCCCGCCCAGCCCGACGGGATGAGGCTCGTCCAGACCCCCGTGCTCCGGAAGGGACAACAGGTTCCGGGACCTCACTGTGGAAACAGCTCTTTTATTAGTACAGTAGTGTTTTGTTAAAGCGGTGCATTAACTGAATGACGCGCGTGGGAGAAACGTGATGCGGGCGGATCAGAGATCAGCGATGGCTCTGCTTTTAAAGGCATGATAATTACTGGCCCACTCCAGCACTGATAATGACTCTCAGCAGCTCAAGAGTGGATCCAAATCCAGCCATTCCTCCATTCATTAGTCAACAAGAGACAGAGAATGATGAGCAAATTACAGCAGAGACTGCAATAGACACGAGTGCTGTGTGTATTAGGGTTGGATCGATATGAAAACGTTCAGTATGACAGCGGCTCTAGTACCTCTGCATTAATGCTAAATCCATACTTTAGTCAACACATAAACAGCCTGACACGCTTTAATATTGTGCACGGAGGCAGATGAAGACCGACTGCTGAATATGTGTAATAGATTATTATATCATGCAACAGGAACATTCATTAAACCAATAACTGGAATATACAGCGGGGAAAATTAGTATTGAACGCGTCACCTTTTTTCTCAGTAAATATGTTTCTAAAGGTGCTGTTGACTTGAAATTTTCACCAGATGTCGGTAACAACCCAAGGAATCCATACATACAAAGAAAAGAAAACAAATAAGTTCAGAAATTAAGTTCTGTGTAATAAAATGCAATGACACAGGGAAAAAGTATTGAACACATGAAGAAAGACAGGTGCAAAAAGGCATGGAAAGCCAAGACACCAGAAATCTATCAGTAATTAGAGAGCAATCCTGCCCCTAGTGGAAATTAATATTAGCTGCTTCAGTCCCAACACCTACAGTACCAGGATGATGAAGATGAAACAAGGCTGGACATTTCAGCAAAACAATGATCCCAAACACAGCCAAGGAAACTCTCGATTGGTTTCAGAAAAAGAAAGTAAAGCTGCTAGAATGGCCAGCCAATCATCTGACTTGAATCCAATAGAAAATAAGAACTACAGATCAGAGTTCATAGAAGAGGCCCGCAGAACCTTCAAGATTTGAAGTATCACACTTGAGCAATGCATGCCACTAGTTTCTTCATACAGGAGGCGTCTTGAAGCTGTCATTACCAACTAAGGCTTTTGTACGAAGTATTCAATACATTTCAGTAGTTCAATACTTTTTCCCTGTGTCATTCCATTTTATTACACAGAAATTAATTTCTGAACTTATTAGTTTTATTTTCTTTGTATGTATGGATTCCTTGGGTTGTTACCAACATCTGGTGAAAATTTCATGTCAACAGCACTTTTAGAAACATGTTTACTGAGAAAAATGGTAACGTGTTCAATACTTATTTTACCCGCTGTACATGTAATACTAATATAATACAAGTAAAAAAATGTACATGTAAAACTAATAATGATTTACTTATATTATATTAAAATATATATACAAAATGTATATCTTGTGTGTGTGTGTGTGTGTGTACACACACATACACAACCTGACATATACAGATAAATGGCATGTTTAAAGACAAATATTAATTTAATTTTAAATAGATAATTAAATATAATTTATTTTTAATAAATTTTTGTTTACTAATATATATTAATATAATACATATAATTAATCATTATATATATATATATATATATAATCTGTTAAATAAATATATTTCTAAATATATCGTATGTTTGTGTGTGTGTGTGTGTATATATATATATATA
>NW_015660890.1:3319907-3328593 GCF_001515625.1 Sinocyclocheilus rhinocerous
CTATCTATCTATCTATCTATATATATATATATATATATATATATAAATATATAATTGTGTAAAGTGATAATATATTATATACACATAATTATTTAGATATTTATATTATTTTAAAATATATATTTTAATATATACAAATGTATGTATAATTACATAGCAAATGCATATCATATCTAATTAGAAGTTGCGCGTCTCTGTATATTTTTGTACCGCTATCCCAGCATGCATACCTGTAGTGGTGTACGAGTCCTGTATGGAGATCTCTCTGCTCAGGTCTGTTTTGGTGATGGAGGAACAGGGACTCAGGCCTTGGTAGAAACTCCCCAAGAACACCGAAAAACACAGAACCACCACCTGCACACATACAGCAGAGCTTCTGTTAGTGCTCATTCTCTCACTCAGACACACACACACACACACACACACAGCTGAACGTTGATGCAGGAGCGCTCACCATGAGGCATGTGGAGGTCTGGGTGCCCGTCACCCTGCAGGACCGCGGGACCTTTCCTGCCACCGCCGCCTGCAGCGAGTGCAGCTGCTGCAGCAGAGACCTGCCACACAATCAATACAGCGCTGTTTACATAGCATGTATCATTAATGACCGAAAATTCAGCCCACAACAGAAAGTGTGAGATCAAAATAAGAGCTGATGAGTTAATGATCGCTGTAACGTGTAGTGCAGCTAACTGGAAAGGGTTGAGGCTCTTACTTGTTGGTGCACTCCAGTGTTTCAACTTTCCTGCGTAACTCACTGTTCTCGTTGGAGCAGGTCTCCACCCTGTGGATGGAGAGGGAATTGCAACGTCACATACAGATATTCAAAATATTGCACTTATACATTTCTTTAACATGAAGCTGGATTTGCAACCCATTTTACTTTCATAATGTCACTTATTTCTGAGTGAAAAAAATTATGAGAAAAAAACTGCAATAGATATTTTAATAAAAATGTATACATAGATATATGATTAATCATTTAAGTATTTTAATTAATAGTTAACATGAATTTAATTTTTATTTATAATTCTATGTAATTATTATAAATTTTAATTATAATGTCACATGCTATTTACCCTAAAGTTTTCATGTAGCTACTGAAAATATTTCATTTGTAAATTTCTGTAACATGAAACCCCTTTTACTTTCATATGCGACTTATTTCTAAGTAAAAAAAGAATATTTAATGAAGAAAAAAAAAACTCTAATATATATGTAAAATATACATTTTAATCTACATATATACATAGCTATACATGTACATAAATTTATAATTTACATAATTTTAATGTTAAATACTATAATAATATTTAATATTTTAAGAATTTAATTATATAAGTTTTATATCTATATAAATTTAAGTATATATCTAAATAAATAAATATATTACATACGTGCATATATACGAATGTGTGTATTCGGTGAAAAAGAATATTTACTGTAAAAAAAAAAAAAACTGGAAAGGTTTCAGAAGTGGAGCAAGTTGCTATACTTTAATGAAGATTATTTTTGAAAATATTTTTTCTTGGGAATAACGTGCAGCTATGAATCATTCACAATAATAAACGTACTTAAAAACGTTTAAGCATCACTGAGTCTTTTACGCTCGAACAACTTGATCTTTAATTTTTCAACCCCTCTGAGAACTCGAGTGGAAAAAGTGTATTTATTTTTCATAAATGTTACATTTATGTGTGCTAATTAAATCTGATGAATATTTATCAGACTTACTTCTTCTCTAAAGCATCCATGTACTCTTTCTTCTTCCTGCGGCTCTCTTGTGCTGAAATCTGAAAGTCATGAGTGTGTTTGATATGAATTTTAGTACTCAGATTTGAAGTATGCATCTTTTACAGTTTTACGAGGCTGACCTTGTTCTTGATCTTTCTGCGGATCTTCTTCAGTGCTTTCTCCTCAGCTTTGGACAGGGGCAGTTTGGTGGGCACGGGATACCCCTCAGCGATGAGCGTGCGTTTCTCCTCCTCCGTCAGCAGGAGAGGCCCGGAGCCCTGCAGTTTCTGTCAGATCAGACGAGAGGAGCTTAGTAAAACACAACACGTCTGTTAGTGAACAAGATGCCTCTGTACTCACATGAGGTGCGGTGAGCAGAGGAGAGCTGGAGAGGGAAGACGGGGCTCTTGCGGGGGTCTGTGTGGGACTCTGACTGCCCTCCGAGTCACTGCCGTGAGAGCTGGGAGGAGTGGGCGGCATCTGCAGAGACTCCAGACCTGACGCAGAACATTACAGATCAATTCTGATGGTTTCAAATCACAGCCTTCTTGTGGCCAAATATTTGTAATAGATTGATTTTCCACATAGCTGTGTGACTTTCATATTTCTTCTATTACTCTGAATTATTTTTCTTCTCAAATAATAATAAAAGTAATCAATCATTTTTTTAATGATTAGATTACTGAAATGACAATCATTTAAATTTACTTTTTTTTTTTATTATTAAAATGTAATTATTTTAAAAAGCAAAATCAGTATTTCGATATAATCAATATTTTTGGTAATTATGTAGTCTTTTCTTCTCAAATAAACAAATAATTATTTAAATGATTAAATTATTGCTTAAATTCAATTAAAATATTTTATTTATTAAAATGTAATTATTTAAAATTCAATATTCATATCCATTTATTTTGTTCTGCCAAGTACATTAAGTATTATGAGTCAAATAACTAAAATAAATGATTTAGATTATGAAATTATTTGATTATTAAATTACTGTTTAAATTAAATAGTTTAAATTAAAATACTAAAATGGACATGAAATACTGATTTTAGTTTAAAATAATGTCACTTTAATCGAAATAGAATTTAATTTAAATAATTTAAACAGTATGTTATTCATTTAAATAATTTAGTTTAGTTATTTAAGATGAAAAATACTTTTTACACATGTACCTGAAAAAATAAATAAATAATTAAAATTAAATGATTGAAAACTAAAAATTATTATTTATTTTTTTTAAGTACACATTTAATAAGTCATTTTCTTCTCAAATAACTAAACTAAATGATTTTAATTATGAAAGCACTGTTTACATTATTTAAATAAAAAGATGTATATTATTAAAATGAAATGATTAAAAACTAAAATTAATAATTGCCCACTTTTTTGATAAGTATAAATGTATTGCATTAAATTAAACAAAAAAAAACAATGCATTAAATCGTTTTTCTTCTCAAATAACTAAAATGAATTATTAAATTATTTAAAATAAAATATTTAGATTATTAAATTTTTATTATTTTATTTTTATTATTTATTTAAAATAATAAAAAAAAAAAACAATCATTTAAGCACATTTATTTTTTGTGTAATAATTTACAGTCAGGTCATTATTGAAAAATAAACCCATTCAGGATTATTCAGTTTATGATAATGACCAGGTGACTGTTTGTTATTTACTGTAATCATTAATGAGCTCCGATATCTTTATTTTTTGTGCAATAACCCAAAAATGTCAGAGACAGTGTTTTACCTTTGGGTGAGAGGTTTAAGAACTGATCCACCTCGTGTGGCTCCAGTTTAATCTGAGGGCTGAGACTCTCGCTGTCCTCCTTCACCTGCAGATACGAGCAGAAATCAGCGCTTCAATAAAATCCCACTGACAGTGTGTGTGTGATGTGCTCAGGCTGAGTGGCCTGACCTGAGCGGCTGGAGGGGTCAGCGAGGCGGGACCCTCCGGGGGCAGAGTGAGGGGCAGGGGGGGCAGCATGACGGGCAACGGGGCACACAGCAGAGACTCCATCTTCAGCCCTTTATCATCCTGCTCCATGAGCCACTCGTCATTGGTCAGCGAGGCGGGACCCTCCGGGGTCAGAGTGAGGGTCAGGGTGGGCAGCATGACGGGCAACGGGTCACACAGCAGAGACTCCATCTTCAGCCCTTTATCATCCTGCTCCATGAGCCACTCGTCATTGTCTGTGTCACCTAGAACACACATCAAATTGCATTTAGAGATTTATTTTGACTTCTGTTATCAAACTGGAAGCAGATTGTGGCCGAGTCTAACCGGTGTCGCTGCCGGGCTCCCCGGGCTGATGGGACAGGGGCGACTGTGGGCGCGAGTCTCCACACAGAGAGTAACTGTGCTCGGCTTGAATGCGCGGCGGCACTGGAGACGCAGGGGTCAGATCCTCCTCCGTGTCCATAGCATCTCCACGGCCGGACAAGAACGGGTCGCTTAACAACTGACCCAGCAAAGCCTCTTGGGACAGATCATCCAGCAGCTCGGTGAAGTGCTGCACAGGAACAACATGGATGTGAGAGTTAGGCATTTAAAATTAAATGATTCACAATCTATATTCGTTCATGTCCAATATATATTTCTTTTCTTATTAGTGGGTAAGTATACATGTAATACGTTTTTTTTTCTTCTCAATAAATAAACAAATATTTCAATGGATTATTAGTTTAAATGTTATTAAGTTTTATTTAAATAATTATTTTATTAATTTAAAAAAAATTTAATTATTTTTTTTATTTTATTAATTAAATTTTTTTTATTATTTTAAATATTTACAAGTAAAACCATTCTTTATTTTTTGGGGTAAGTACACATTATAGTTTTTTTCAATTTTTTCTCAAATATCTAAACAAATTATTTAAATTAATTATTGAATTATTATTGAATTACAGTATTAAATTAATTACTGAATTATAATTGAATTATTACTGAATTATATATGATTAAACTAATTAATTACCAGTATTATGTTATTTAAACTACTGTTTAAATGACATTTAATGCTTTAATTTAAATATTTCAAACTAAAATCAATATTTCATGCCCATTTATTTATGAGTAAGCACACATGTAATTTTCTTCTTAAATAAATACAAATAAATTAAAATTGTATGTTATCAATGTAAATATTTTATTTATTTAAAACAAAAATATTTCATGACCATGTACTTATTTTTTGGATAGATTTTGAAGGGTGATAATGCACAGTCAGCTGGTCATTATTGAAAAATTGACCCAATCATGATGATTCAAGAGCGTCCTTGTTTATGACAACGATCAGGTGACTGGAGCTTATTTACAGTACTCAATTCACTCCAATATATTAATCGTAATCTTTACTTTAAGTGCAATAATGCAAAAAAGTCTAAATAGTGTTTTACCTTTGGCTGAGACGTTTAAGGTCTAGGATCAAGCTGTGACTTTAGAGCTAAAACGAAGTGCTCATTAAACCGCAGCTAGTTAAACACACCTTAATTGCAGACTGTAAAACATCAGCACATTTCTTTGACGATCAGATCTCATAGCCTGGAGGAACAGACCAAACATGATAGCAAGTGCCCGCAGGGTAACCCTCTCCACCAATCAGAGCGCATCACGCTCTCTCTCATCCAATCAGATGGCTCGTTCCTAGCCCAGTGAGAAGGTTTTATTCGGGGCCAAAACCAACAGACAGCTGCCTCCCCACTCCTTGGCATTCCTATGGGTGCGTTCCAGCCCCCCAGCCCTTCTTAAGAAGGTCCCCTGCTCCTCGAACAGGTTTGGACAGGCTGAGACGCTTCCAGACATTCATTTCATCTCTTAAAAGACTAAACGCAGCACTTGTGCTGACTCAGGTCAGCGGGTTTCCTCAGCTGCTGTTTAGAGGAATGTTCTGAAATCAACATGTTAAGCTCAGTCTACAGCCTTTTTGACTTGTTATCATAAACAGGGACGCTCTTGAATCATCATGATTGGGTCAATTTTTCAATAAAGACCATCTGACTGATGTGTGCATTATCACACTTATTCCATGTGTACTTGCCCAAAACACAAAGAAATGTAAATAAATGATTGACTTTAGTTTTAAACAGTTAAATTAAACTATTTAAGTTAATAAAACAAAATGTAAAGAGCAGAATTTAGTCACTGTTCAGTTTGAGTTGACGGCCTACTGTGAGGGCATTTTTGGCAATATCTATCAGTAACTGAAATGCATACATGTTAAAGTGCACACTGCACACTTTACTCTTTCAAGGCCACTTAGCAGATAAGCTTGGCTCACACTAAATATAAACAGAACGGCCTGTCAACAATATGTTCATAGTGGGGAAAAAACAAGACTGAGGCCTGGTCCAAAAAAATATATATATAGAGACCTGCTTTGCATCTTCCTTCTAACCCTAAAGAAAGGTCATTAGAGATGATGAATGCTCTTCGTCAACTTTGCACTTTACATAAAAAGCGAGAGTTTGCGTAACTCTAATAAGCATAAAAATGCATATATTTGGAGTTTTGCGCACACACATTGGCTTTTTAATTAGATATAATTATTTTTAGCAATACTTAAAATATAAAAAATACTTAAAATCAACATGTATCTCCAAGGTTTTATGAAAGCCAATGCAAGACTTATTAAAGACCATTTTAAATTAATTTTAAACCATTTAAAACCAATTAAAGAATTCTTAGGTAATAATTGTTCAAAGATTCCTAAATCAAAATACATGATAATAGGTCATATTTTCTGTGAAATTGATCAGATTTAAGTAAGTTTATGCCTAAAATAATAACAAATATCCACCAATGGGCTCAGAAAAATCAATCAAGTTTTCATCCCCTTCTCCTAGATGTTTGTTTCTGTTTTAAGCATAAACTCATTTGATTTGTTCAATTTCTCAGAAAACAAGACTTCAGCTATCTTCATTTTGCCTCTCAAATAAATGTATCTTGATTTAAGGATGTTCAGATATTTAAACTGGAAAACAAATTTCTGAGGAAGAGATTTATTCTATGCAGCGCATGCAATATTTAATTCCACTTCTTTATGTATTTAAGACAGTTTAAGGCCTTAATTTGAAGAAGGGCAAACCAAGACTAATTTAAGACCTCTTAAGACCTGCAGAAACCCTGTCTCGTCTTTCACATTTGCAATGGATTATGGGATTGCATTCTCCACAAAATACACAATGCTGCCTCAAGATACAGTCACATTTACTGTTGTTCAGTGAATCTTCACAGGCAAAATTTAGTCATTTCAATACACACAGATTTGGCAACGGGTTCAAACTGGTCACGTTGACCAACAGAAATGCCATCTAGGTAGGCAGCTCACAAGGTTTCAGCAAAGATGTCCGAAAAATGAGTTAAACAAGGCCAAGCTGAGCAAACTAGGAGGGAAAGAGGTGGAGTCTGGGCTGAAAATGGAGAGAAGCCAGCGTATGGGATCAATTACGGACTGACTGAGAGGTTAACCAAGTCAAAAAAACAGAGAGAGAAAGACAAGAAAACAGCTAAACCAATACATAAGGCAACAAGGAGAGAGAAACCATTTGAGAATGCAAGTGACAAAGTCGCTCTGGAATGCCTTGCCCTACATTTTCCACTTTTGTTACTCAACAGCAGCTCTGTCTGCGCCCACCATGGTGAGAAAACGTCTGGAGAGCAAGCATGCAGGTCGCAGATGTTTCTACACAGCCTACCGTCCACCAAAAACACACATCAAGTGTGTTCGCATAAACAGTTCTCGTCTGAACTCGCTTAAACTTCATATTTGGCAAAGAACTGCTTTTCTGGAATGTCTTCTTCGGCCCAAAACCATAGACTGAAAACGGCACGCATTTCCAAGGCCACTTAAGGTGAACGCTTCATGTAGTATGAAGAAGAGAAAATCGCAGCAGTTCAAATCAGTTCAGGAGTGGGTGAAGTCCTCAAGTTGTGTGACATAACATGTCATAGTTGTCATCTCCTGGATGCATTTGCACCAGTCATTTCTGTATGAATTCACACATGGTTATGGCCGTACGAAGTCACTGTATTATTATGTCGTTTCTGCATCAGTCACGGCTGATATGCAATTACATCTGACACTCTTGAGCGTGTGATGAGATGATTATGATGATTGCTGGAAATTGCTGGGTGTCGACTGCCCTCTCTAAGAGGAACAGAAGACAGCGTTCACTCCGAGGAGGACAGACGTGAGGTTTCCTGCGGTTTGAAGATAGAAATAATCACTTCTAAGTGCCTGGTCTGGGATCAGTTCCTTTACTGCAATGGAATAGAAATGCACTGCATACTGCACCGTCTATACTTCACTTACATACTGTAGCGTCTGGACCAATCAAACACACAATATATATTTTGTTAGCTATATTTAACAAATACTCTGTAACACCCCTCAGTTAACAAGCCATATGAGGACCTATGGACCCTTCCCCCGAGATGCGTAACACCCCAGGAAGCCGAACAGGCCCCTGGTTCCATGGCAACCAACGCTGATATCACTGAGTTTATTCTCCGAAGGAATGCGAAACAGAGAAAATCACTACCTTTTTAGAGCAAGAAGCATAAGGCACAGTAGAAATGGACTTTTCTACTAATTAATTAATAGGAAAACCTTTCTTTGAATGAACAGTGTATCCTTCAGGTCATGGTGTATGTTGTCTTTGATATTTTTAGACTATTTTAGGCATGCTTATGAGGGAACCCATTCCTGTCATCCTTTCACTATATGTAATCCTACCTTGTTTAGTATCTATGAATTCGCCTTCTGACGATCGAAACGAGCGTGTATATTATATGTTGGTACATAGGCAATATATATTAGGGTCCTGAGAATCTTTAGTAATTTCGATTCAAGTCCATTTGCAAATTACCATGCTTAGAGACAAAGGGTCGTAAAACCCTCCAGCAATTACAACCTCCCGCTTGGAATTTCTGCCTTTCTCATT
>NW_015660890.1:3330193-3331058 GCF_001515625.1 Sinocyclocheilus rhinocerous
TGTGTATGTTAGACTAGTTTAAGTGTTTATGTAGTATGTTAGACTAGTTTAAGTGTTTATGTAGTATGTTAGACTAGTTTAAGTGTTTATGTAGTTAATAAAGTCTTACTTGTATCACACTTGACGTTGGTCATTGTTTGCTCATAACTGCAGATTTATGCTACAGGCTCTGTGTAGAGTTGTACAGTAAGAAAGTTATTTCCTTTAACCAGGAAATTAACGTTCTTAGAATTGACAGACAGTTGACCCTGAGAGGTCAGCTAAACATCTACAGCGGATCTAAATATTTATAATTAATTATAACTAGTTATGATTAATTATTCATATTTCCCCATGAACTGATTCGTTACAATACCATCAGTTATCATCTCGGAAATTAGATTGTTTAGGTTATTTTCATGCCAATTTAGAGCAAAAGTGTCTTACTTACGAAAATAAAATAAAAAAAATTATGGTCAGTATTTATTCTGGGATACTTTGTGTGAGTTCATGCCTAAACAAAACACTATATCAGCATTAAAGTATATTTAATTTCATTTTTAAAATGTAAATTTTTTTTTTTATTAATATAATAAAAAAGTAAAATCGTACAATATTTCTTGGCAAATAAAAAAAAAAAATGTATATATATCTAATAAAACATATTGTTATTACTTTTAAAGGTCCCATATTGTCAAAACTGAAATTTCCTGGCTTTTTTCACGATAACTGAGGTATAGGGGCTATGTAACTACCATATAAGTTTCAAAACAGTCAGTCCACAGTAAAATGCACACAGCCTGCATAAAGTAGCTGTGATTTTTCATGAACCGTTGTGACTTCCGTAAAAAGTTGACGTCAGAACTACACAGTCACCACCTTCAGT
>NW_015660890.1:3331405-3340129 GCF_001515625.1 Sinocyclocheilus rhinocerous
CACACACATATATATATATATATATATATATATATACACACACACACACTTTTTAAATTAAAAATATAGCTTTTAATACATTTTGTTATTTTAAAATTAATGCAATATAAAAAAAAAAATAATGATCACTACATAAAAAATCTTCCTGTTTAATATTTGATAAAAATTCCACAATTTTGTTTACTATACACATAGTGCATACTAGTGAAACCGTACGAGTAGTTTGGGAGTGCTGATTAAGATGTGCCCTACTCCCATCAATACGAGCGCCTGCATCCAGCTGGGTGGATTCTGAGAGTGAAGGCTTCTTTGTCCGTAGTTTGGATGGGTGTATAGTACATGTGGTTTCACTGGGGGCAGGGTACTGCAATTTGACTCTTTCTGAGATTTTGTCCAGCTGGAGAATCCGAATAGTTGTTGGAGCCGTGGAGGCTCAGAGAGTTGTGATGACAGAGACGCTGGGAGTGGTGTTGGTGGATTCAGACAGCGGCCTGTAATTTTTTATCCTCTCAAGGTGCAGTGAATGTGTGTGTAGGAAGAGGAAGTTTATAAACCAAACGTGGACACAGATGACGCAATGCTTTAAGCAGCAAAACAGATTTGAGGAAAGACCAACCCGCAGGAGACAAAGATCAGCGCTGGTGAGGCTGGACCTTGTCCTTTACACACCGGTGGATCTGACTCACTGATATTAACCACTAAAAATCTATTTATTTTGAACTGGAGCGCTGTAGACTTAAGGAAAGCCAGAATGTTTGTCCTCAGAAACAATTCCAGCACGGTTGAGGGATCTCTAATGCTGTTGTACAAGAAATGTCTCATTATTAAGTAGTGGTATTCCAGGACAGGAGCCAATGCTAAGTGACATTAAGCTGGATTACAAGGGTCTCTTTGACCCAAATACAGAGTTAACCTGCCATACAGGACGTTTGTTTAGTTTAATGTGTGCCTGCAATGCTGTTGTGAATCAAAACAGCTCAACTTCCAGTAACTCCATCAATAAGCAGGGTAAAGTAATAATAATCAGCTCAAAAATAATCAACAAGCTAGAGTGAAATTCCATGAATTGTTGCGAGACGCTCAAGATTTGGAAAGGGCAAAGAGCTTGTGGATACTAATCTGAAAAAGGAAATAAAATTAATTGTGAAAGTCCCATTTAGTGGTTGAGTGGAAAAGCTGGACAGAGAACAAGGGACAAAAGCAGCCTGGGAAAAGTTTTGTATCCTTATCCTAAAGTTCACTTTGCAGATCTCAGTTGTGCCAAGACAAATCCTTCACTTTTTCCATGAGTCACTTTCCAAGTGTTTTGAATTGGCCTGGTTCTTGTGCAAGCTGCTTGTGTGCAGCTGTTGAGCATGAAATGTGTCATCTTCAGCTTAATTCACTGAAAGAGGCCTTAAAGGGATAGTTCACCCAAAAATGAAAACTTGCTGTTAATTTACTCACCCTCAGGCCATTTGAGACGTAGGTGACTTTTTCTTCAGTGGAACAGTAAAAGAAGATTTTTAGCTTAAATCCTGGTCCTTGGTGATACATAAAATGCAAGTCAGTCACTAGTCACTTGAGAGTCAAAAAAGTATGCAACCAACACAAAATTAATATATCCATGGCTCCTGGTGATA
Source organism: Sinocyclocheilus rhinocerous (assembly GCF_001515625.1). Taxonomy (NCBI): domain Eukaryota; kingdom Metazoa; phylum Chordata; class Actinopteri; order Cypriniformes; family Cyprinidae; genus Sinocyclocheilus; species Sinocyclocheilus rhinocerous. Next base: position 3,333,028 of record NW_015660890.1, read on the forward strand.
TATCGAGGTCTTATGAAGTGAAACGATTGGTCTGTGCAAGAAACTGAACATTATTTACAACATTACTACCTGGAATCCAGAGCCTCAGGCAAACAAGGAAATCTGATTATTTTCTGCAAACTGGTTCATTCAGACAGTTTGATTCTATTAATTGACTAAAATAACCAATTCACCAGTTTGATTTCGTAATCCTGCAATCATAACACATGCACACAATTATATTAAGACCTCAATATATTGTCAGGAGGTACGGGTATTAATTTTATGTTGCTTGTAAATGCTTTTTTGACTCTCAATGTGACGGTAGCCATTGACTTGCATTGTATGAACCACCAAGGACCAGGGTTTGATCTAAAAATCTTCTTTACTGTTCTACTGAAGAAAAAAAAAAGTCATTTTGGATGGCCTGAGGGTCAGTAAACTAACAGCAAATTTTCCTTTTTGGGTGAACTTTCCCTTTAATAGCGACTGACTGTGCTGCTAATTCACAACATGACCGAACACGTCCTGCAGATTTGGGACCGTCCCATCCTCCCTTCCCCCCGCGGACAGTGAGTGTTTGGTGATTCTGGAGCTCCAGGGGTTCAGGAAACGGCTCCACTGGAATCAACATCTAGCCAATAAGTGACCTTAAAAGACGCTGGATGTAAACATGCAGTGACAGCAGATAACAAATAAATCAAATCTGGATGGATTGGAAACACTTGATCACCAATCTGTTTGCTCTTTCAGGGGAGGAACAGGAAAACTCTGACTGAATGGAGTGAAAGACACCCTGCATGCCCAATACACAAGCAGCAATGGTGTCAATGAGGGATGTAGACCGCAATAACATGCTATCGATTTGCATAAAGATTAATGTGGGAAACTATTAAATAATAACGTGGATCTAAATGAAAATACAGAGAGAAACGTGTCCCAAACAGTTTTATAATATTTGTCTAACTGTTTTGAGTCAGACATACTATTTATTAAAATATCACATCACAAATAATAAGAGTAGAAAAATTCAATGAAATTATGCACTTTTTATTTGAAAACGTATTTAATTTACTGGATTTTCCAAAATAAATTTTACATGGTTCACTTATTAAAATGTACTAAAACTCTAATAAACAATTGTTTAAATACCAATGTGGCACACTGAAAATGCTACTAAATTTAAATAATCTACTTATTTATTAACATATATTATTTATTAATTTATAAACTTAAAAAAATAAAGATAAAATATTGTACATAATTTTGATATTTACTATTTAAAAATGTAATATATAAAAATAATACATAATATATGCAAAAAGTATATATATATATACATTATATAAAATTAGGGGGGAAAACCACTGTACTTTCAATGTCATAGCTCATTATAAAAATCAGTGGCTTTGTTGTCACAGAAAAAAAGAGTTTCTCATGCAATGTTATACTCCCAAAGTAGGGCTGCACGATAAATCGCATGCGATATTTAACGCACATCTTGTCAGAAAAGCCGGTTCTGTAATCAGCGGTAAATCTCCATCACGTGCGTGCTTTCACATTGAGCAGCATTAACTACACAGAGCCGTTGTTCACTGATACAGTCAACACAGACGACTTATTTTCTTAAGATATCCTCGTCAGTCCAGTGTTTAACATCACTGATTGCGTGTGTGGTCACAAGAGAGGGAATGCTGGTCTATATATATATATATATATATGTCAGAGTATGAGTCAGAGTATGCGTCATTTTATATCTTATCAGTTTATCACAATGTTAATCACAAAGGAAATTTAATGAAAAGCTGATTAATATGTTAAGTAACATTTAAAAATTTAATGCATTACAAAAAGTCTGGCATAAATGCAAAAGCACTTTATAAGAAAAATATTAAAGCCAGCAAAAAAATTCTAAAATTGATGATTAGATGAGGGTGATTTGATATATGCCAACCTGTCAAAACACACCAGTTCTATATTATTGCAGCAAATTTGCCATTTATAAACAACTAAACTCAGCTTGGTGTTACACCGTCTAATAACAAGTTCTCCCATGCTTTGACTTGTTTGGGACATATCCCACTCTGTATTCTCACATTAATGTTGTACAGTGCAACCAGTATAACAAACTCTCTAACAGCTGACACATTTCTATTTTGTACCGTGGTACTGATCAAATCACCCAACCCTAGTTCACTGGAAACCGCTGTTCAGATTTAGTCCAATGTGATAACATTAACTAGCATTTTTAGGAAAAAGAAAATCATCTCAGAGTCAAAATGACCCGAACTCAATATGAGTAATAATAACCAGTGTATCAGCAAAAGATCAGGCTGATTGATTTCTATGAATGTTCTTTCTTTGAAACCCCACTTCCCTGAAAAACGACCCGGTCACTGACCTGAATGTGTTATCAGCTGATCATAACATCAAACCATCAGCTGGGACAAATGAGATCTTCTGATACAGAAGATATGCAAATAAGCAATGAACTACTACAGCTGAAAAATTACAAATGAACAACTAACAAACAGGTTAGTGCACAATTGCGTGCCTTTCCTCATATTCGCTCTGGTTTCCGCATCGGGCCAGGAAAGTACATCTGGTTGCCACAAGGCCCGGCTGCAGGAGATAATGTGCTTTCCAGGCTAATCGTGTCGCTGTGATTATCAGCACTAAGAAATGCTGAGAATGACGGCCCAACTGCTCCCCTCAGCATCTCCTTAACCCTCGTCCTACAGCGGGGAATGAGCCTTGGGTTATTTTAACTATTTCAAACCACCTGAAATATGACAGATGAGACTTTAGTTCAAGAGTAAGTGGCAAAAAAACCCTGTTTTACAGGAAGATATGAACACACACCCTCTATACAAGTCCTTCCCAATAGAAAGCAGACAATGAATGAAGACATAATCGCAACTATCGGTTACGGAAGACAATTACTAGGCCTATCACGTCATAAAAAGGGCATGTTTGCATTCCTTAAATAAGATTGTAGGTTTTTTTGTTTCATTGAGATTTTGCACTGTTTGCAAATATGCAAAAATTTGTGCATATTTAAGTATATCATGCCTCATTTGCATAATGAAACAACATTTCTGAAAACTTGTCATACCAAAAAAATAAAGTTACTTTCTTAATGCAAATCAATTAACTGAGGAACTATGAAGATATCGATTGGTTAAATATTACCCTTATTCACCCTAATGCCTTAAAATTAGAACGTAAATTCAATTTTGAAAGTCAACCAGCATGCAATGACAGCACAGCTGAATTAGAATGCAGAAGGAAACAGCCCACATGCAACATGCATAACGATAACAGACATATGCAACAGGCCGAACTCACAATGCAAGCTCTATTCTCTCCAACTGAGAACAGTTTGCTTTGTTGTGTGGAATTCCATGTCAACAAACCCTGGGGAGCGAAAGTAAAAGTGAGAACCGGCACATACAGACCCATGAGGTGGGGGAGCGTGTGTGTTCAGAGGGGGCCGATAGGACCCTTAAACAAAGACCCTGTTCTGTTCTAAGGGTGAAGGAGAATATGAACCCTTCACAACCTTTACAAAGCATATATAGTTCTCCCGGAAGTCTGCGTTACCGCCCTGATACTGCCGGGTTATGAATCCCAGACACACCAAACTGCTGCACCTCCAACGCCGGCTTTGATGCCGTCTGGAAAGGCGTTATGCGCCGTGTCTGCTAATTTAATTGGTATGTTGGCTTAGAAACCACTCGTAATGTACCACGCATCTGGAATTAACTTCATTCGAAGTGCCGTTCATCTATGAGGATCATAATAATTTAGGAATCGACATGTTCTGCGGTGTGACTCGCAATGCTGCATTTTAAAAAGCATTCAAGCCCTTGTATCAAAGCATAGAGCTATATCTGTATCTGTGTAAATGCATTCATTCCACCTCTGAGCAGCATTAAACAGTCTGTGTGTAAAGACACCTACATGCAACTTCACAAGCGATTCCATGCCGCATTTACAGTGAAAATTTAGCATTAAGAGTAAGAAAAAAATATATAAGGTTTTAAAATGGTTACAAACATGAGACCAAAATACTTTGCATTCATGTACATTTTAGCCTAAAATCTTCATGTTGAATAAACAAAAAAAGTACATGGATCTTTATGCACCAACTACCCAACTGTGAACCCCCTAATTAGGCAGCAAGTAGAGGCCCCTTTGAGCAGAAGTTGGAACGCAAACCTATTATTACATAACCTGCAGCAACTCTTCAAGGCTTTGAGCACTATATTCTGACTTTATCCAAATGGGCTAAACTTATCTACATTGCTTTGTGTGGCACTGCATAAGCAAGATACAGTCACTGGATGACTGCACCATCTGAACTTTATCCCTTGGAGCCAAGTGGAACCCAAAGGCACATTAGTAATCTTACAGACTCATATAGAGTGTCTCTGTGATAGACCAAGTCATTTAAAAGCTTGTATATGACTAAATGTAGGAAATCATGATGTTTAGAGGCATTGTGGGTGATCTGACACTAGTTGCAACACATCAACACATGCTATGAGAGGGTGTAAGTGAAGATGGCAATGGTGCCGCGGAATTATAAGAGGATTCCTACTTACAGTGCTGTATAAAATGTCGTTTTCCCCGGGTTCGGACAATTCGCTGAGATTTTTGTCCCATTGTAAAAACGGTTCCCCGCTACCCATTATTTCCATGCCTCGATCTGCGTCTGTAGTAAATCGCCACGCGCAGCTTCGCTTCAACGACTCCACAAACGACTATTTGTCAGCGTAACCGTCAAAACACTCGTCAGGTCACGATTCGGAGTTAATTTGGTGCTGTCAGCGCAATGTTAGGTATAAGTTGCGCGTCCGTCGCCAGTGTTATCGGAACTTTCCTCTCAGCTTCCTTGAGAAATGTCGCCCCTTCACAGGCGAGCAGGAATTTGGGGCGGGGAAATGATGGGAGTTGCAAAATTTGTTTACAAAGGACTGTTTGTGGACTGTGATACTTTCAGGAAACATTTCGGATGTTTCCAAGCAAATATTATTATATGCGCTTTTCAAGGAGTTTCTGTTTTGTTACGCTGTTTGTAAACACTACGCATATTCGCCTTAAAAATGCTAAACCTTTCTATCCAATGCCCCGCCCTTGGAATCCGTGTGGCGACCAATCAGATTGGCTGTTACGTTTAAAGCTCACTCAAAGCGTACGAAAATCAGGGAAGACGGACAGCCCGTCTGACCAATAGGAGAACGCTAATGTATGATTGACGTGAAACTGCCCCAATTAAAGGCGACTCCGCATAATCTCTTAACAAACCGTATAAAGCCAAGAGTACCAAACTCTGTGCACCGCCTCAAGTACTATGTCTGTGAATTTTTTTTTGCTGTGTTTAAATACCATGAAAAAGTAATCTTACTCTCATTTTAAAGGTGCATTTAAGATACTCTTAGTATATTCTGGAGGCTAAGAAAAACAGATTAAAAAATACAATTAAACGACTATAACACGATGGGTAAAATGCGCACAAACAAATGGACACGACTGAAAAACAAAAGTAAGAAATGAAACTACTGTTCTCTCAGTTTCAAAAGACATATAGACATGGATGGCATAAGTACTCAAAACAAATCCTTTACTGACAAACTATTACAACAAACTGGAAGTGATTTCTTCAAATATGATGCTTTTATTTTTTATAAGTCAAAAAAAAAAGAAAAGAAAAAAAAAAAAAAAGGAAATTTAGCATTTTTTTAATATATATACACAAAGAGAGTCCAATCCAGTTCATGGCTCTGGAAAGTGTTTACATGTCAAAGTGCATCTGTCAGCGCCCTCTGTCGGAAATAAGCCAGCATGACACAATCATACAAACAACATCACTTCTTATGTCTATGTATGACTGTTAAGGCTGGACAGAATGATACGCAGAGTTTAATGTCAGTGAGCAAAGTAACACTATATAAAATATCTTCTTTTGGTTCCTAAAGTCTGGGAACAAACTATTACATGACATTACAACAAACTGGAAGTGATTTCTTCAAATATGATGCTTTTATTTTTTATAAGTCAAAAAAAAAAGAAAAGAAAAAAAAAAAAAAAGGAAATTTAGCATTTTTTTAATATATATACACAAAGAGAGTCCAATCCAGTTCATGGCTCTGGAAAGTGTTTACATGTCAAAGTGCATCTGTCAGCGCCCTCTGTCGGAAATAAGCCAGCATGACACAATCATACAAACAACATCACTTCTTATGTCTATGTATGACTGTTAAGGCTGGACAGAATGATACGCAGAGTTTAATGTCAGTGAGCAAAGTAACACTATATAAAATATCTTCTTTTGGTTCCTAAAGTCTGGGAAGGCGTCTTCATTACTGGTCTCGCAGATTTTCACTTAAAAACACAATATTATCTGTGGAAAGAGACCAATGATATTTGGCAAATTTGAACTATTAAAGCAAAAACAAAACAAAAAATAAGCAGTTAAGACATTTATAGTCTGTTGTGAACTCTGACCTGCGATAATAGTTGTTGCCTGTCGCCTGACGTTGTTTTTATCCATGTACTCTCCATAGTCAAGCTTTCCTTCCACAAGAATCCGAGACCTGAAAATAATGTTGATTCTAGGTTAACAGCTGCATGATTTTTTTTTGTATCTATAAATCGCTCTAAAACAAATATGGAACACACACCCTTTCTTTACATACTGATACGCCACGTCTCTGAGGCCTGGTTTGAATACTGAGATTCTGTGCCATGTTGTTTTCTGGCTCACATCTCCTGCAAAAAAAAGAGAACAAAAACATTTGTTTGCGATCTTTTAATAAAGACAATATTTCAGATTTTTTTATTTTTTTTTGGACAATATATTTGCACCATGAAGACAATTTTCTTTGAAAAAAAAAGTCAATTTCTGTGAAAGCATATGGGAAAATCTAGAATTAGTTCGCTTGTTACTCACATACTTTAAAATTATCTTTTTGTTTAACAACTTTTTTTAATCATGTATCATATGTTCAAAGGGGTACACCGATTCAATTTTTTGGAAAATTTATATTTACTTTAATTTATCCAGAAAACAAAATAACCACAAAAATAAATAAATAGCCTCAAAAATAACATTAGTAAC
>NW_015660890.1:3340151-3352555 GCF_001515625.1 Sinocyclocheilus rhinocerous
ACACACACACACACAAACACATGAAAAAATTACAATATACAAACAAACAATTTTAATAATAATAAAATCAAATTATATAAATTAAAAACATGAAAAATCTATGAAGAAAATAGATTTTAGAATACAATACAAAAATATTAAATATTATTAATACAAATCAATGTATATAAAAGTCAAATACAAATATGTATATAAAAATAACATAAAACATGAACAAAATATATGAAAAATATTAATAATAAAAAATAATAATAATGATGAAGTCAAATAAAATTAAATGCGTGCTTCTCTATTACAAAAATATGATGGGAGTAGTACACAGATTGATCTCACCTGTACTTGTGGGTTCTCCCTCCCCAGACCGCCACATCTCATTTGTTGCCATGGAGAAGATGGTGACGGGGTTTCTGCCCTCCACCTGTCTCATGACGGGGTCCTGTCCCACTCGCCCAAGCAGCTGCACCCGGTTAATAGCTGTCAAGAGACAACACATTTATCAATAACATGTCACACAAAAGCCAGTGCATACAGGGACTGACAGATACTCACATCTCTCCAAGATCAGATTTGTATCTGTAGTCCTGTGCCGGACGAACTGTTTAAGAATCTGTCAGGACGGAATAATAAGAGTCAGCCTGTAATAATCCTCCTGAGCGAACATGAACACTTCTGCGTGTTGTTTGGTTACCTGTGCAGAGGCGTTTCTCAACATCTTCTCTACTCTCTGGTGGATGCGAAGACGTTTGCTGACAGGTCATTCACTCTATAATGGGAAAATGGCCTTATCAGAGTAATATAGCTATAATATAAAACGAATGACATAAAAGTTAAGTTAAATAGACCATCTACCTTATTCTTAACCGTCTACAAATGCCATGTAATGTAGATGCAGTTCAAGGTAAAAACATGTTAACCTCTCAAAATGATTTTTTTTGTTCAATAGTTGATGCAATGTTATTATATCACGTTCATTAAAGTGTCATATTCGGCTACTTTAAGCTTGAATCATTTAAGATCTGTTTTGTATTTAAGTTAACGTTACTTTCAGCAAATCCAATGATGAGCCACATGTTAATCTCCCGCCATTCACTTACATCAACTAGTCACGTTTAGAAGACGCGTTTAATAGTGATTGTGCGCTTTACACCGACGATTTATAATCAATATCGTCTTCGCAGTTTATTTAAAAGACAAACGTAAAGATAAACTTCGACTTACAAGTTCAGAAGGTCTTGAGGCTCAATAACCCCACGCTGTTTCCGGTGCGCTTGGAAAACATTCCCCAGTAGCAACAACCACGAACGAACGCCCGTTCCGTACCCCTGTCATATTCCGAAAATAGCCATTTTGTTCAGTTATACGTTCGTGCCTTCAGCGGTGGGCATTTTTAAGAAGTTTTTTGTTATATTATGTATAGTTTAAATTAAAAAATGATAGGTTTTATTAAGGCTTTTTGTTATGAATTACATTACAATTAATAATTGTATTGCCCCAGATTGATTTTCAATAAAAAAATATGAAAATCCATAATAAAAATATGAATGATTACATATTTGAAATTCGTATGATCTAAGAGGGAAATAAAGACAAACCACTAAATGTACTGAGGTAAAATAATTCATGTCAATTTATAGTTTGTTGGATCGGACTTGGCAATAAAAAATAACGCTTTGCATTATGACAGCAGGATCAGGTGTATAAAATAAATGTATAAAATCAAATAAATAAATCAAATTAAAGGTCTAGGGCTTTCTTTGTAAATCATAGTTGTCTATTATAAAATTTTATTGCATTTTTATTTTTTTTGTCACCTTAAAAACCTTCACCGTGACACACACACACAAAAACAGGGTAAATATCACTTAATATTTCCATTGCGTGTCACTTCCAGTCAAGCTGTAATTCTGTCAATTTATTGTATGCAAAAATAAATACATAAAAATGTGTAATTATATTTATAATTTATATTTACACTGCAAATGCTGCATTTACATACACGTTGATTTATTGCATATACAAAAACACCCAGTCAACAATTAGGTTTATAAAAATGTCACAGACACAGATGTTTATTAAAAATATTGGTATTTTTAATTTGAGGCCTTGAGGTACATGGAGTTCCTGAAAATCAGTCGAGTCTTACAGAGAAAAAGTGCATTCAAACAAAAACCAACCAAAATAAACAAGTGCATCAGGCTTTAGTTACAGTACAGCAAAACAAATATGAAAAAGATTCATATTATAATACTGTGATATGTTAGAGTGGCCTGCCAAACTTGAAATTGTTCATTGAAAAGTGCACATTATGTTCATTATTTTATAAATATTTGAATATATTAAATGTTCTCTGCACTGACTTTCCATCAAATTGCCGATATTTTACACATATTACAGTGATAATAATAATCCTGAGTGTAGACAAAGGCAGAGTAAAATCCCAGTCTCTGTTCAAAACATAGTAAGACACAATACAAGACTCAATCTTAAAGTGCAGCATGTTCATTCAAACGCATATTCCCACGTCTATCTGCAGAAATAAAACAAGAAATGAATCCCAGAGGAACAGAAGGAGAAAGAGCCAGAGCTCAAGGTTTCTGGAGAACCAGACTGAGGAGCTGGGAAAGAAGGTTCTGGGCAGGCTGACTGATGGGGTAGTGATGGGGCAGTCTGTCCTCCAGCCCTGACGTCTTCACATAGTACCTATAATAAACAGAAGATATTATAATAAAAGATCTGACAGCTGTGTCTCAGCCTTGAAAATATCTGAAGCTCATGAAGAACCTGAACTCCTCCTTGAACCCCGTCCTGATGTACTTGCTCAGACAGGCGCTGTGCTGCAGACAGGCTAACAGAACACGGCAGCGCTGGAACAGGAGAACCGCCTGAGACGGGCTGAGAGGATCCTGAGGACCCCACAGAACCAGAACCAGCTGCTGGGCCTGATAGCCCACGAACGGGAGCTGCGAAAGAGCGAACAGGACCTGCGCTCAAACAGGCGCTCTGATACGGAAGCTAATCATGTGGATTCATGCAAATATGCATGAAAATGAAACGGGTATATACTTACTAAGAACGGATGCGGTTTAAGCAAGCGAAACACCCAGCCGATGGTGAGGAAATGTCCCAGAGCAGGTGTGCGACTAGCCTTTGAGCCACAAATCAGACCGGTAAAGCTGATCAGTGTTATATATGCGTATACATGTGCATTTATATGTATATATGTACACACACACACACTACCGAATAATAGTGATTTTTTATAATAGTCTCTTCTGTTCACCAAGGCTGCATTTATTTGATCATAAATATAGGAAATACAGTAATGTCATGAAATATTATTACAATTTAAAATAACTGTTTTCTATTTGAATATATTGTCAAATGTAATTTATTCCTGTGATCAAAGCTGAATTTTCAGCATCATTACGCCAGTGTCACATGATTCTAATATGCACCTGATTTGCTGCTTGGTTATTATCAATTATTAATGATGCACAATTATTAATAACAGTTCTTCTTGTGATATCAGTGTTGAAAATTGTTGTAAAACTGTGCAAAATGTTTTTTGATGAACAGAAAGTTCAAAAGAACAGCATTTGTTTTAAATATAAATCGTTTGTATTATAAATGTCTTCCCTGACACTTTTGATCAATTTAATGTGTCCTTGTTGAAAAAAAAAATGTATTTATTTTTTTAAAGAAACATATGACCCCAAACTTTTGTATGGTAGTGTATCATGGTTTTCCAAAAATAAATAAATAAATAAAATATAAAATAAAATAATAATAATACAAATAAGCAGCGAAAGCTGATTTCAACATTGATAATAATAATACTAAATGTTTTACTAAATGTACATTTCTGAAGGATCGTGTGACACTGAAGACTGGAGTAATGATGCTGAAAATTCAGCTTTGATTACAGAAATAAATTACATTTTACAATATATTCAAATAGAAAACAGTTATTTTAAATTGTAATAATATTTTACAATATTACAGCTTTTTACTCTTTATTATTATTTTTATTGTTTATTATTTTTCATAAAATAAAATAAATGCACCCCTGTTGAGCAGAAGAGACTGCATTCAGAAACATGAACAAAATGTAAATGTAATTTTATTTAAAATGATTTCCTTTGAAACAAATCTATGCACATAGATGAGATAATGCTACTCACCTCCTGACAGAACACAACCAGCTCAAACAGCAGCGCAGATGCCGCATCCAGATAGTCTGCCTGCAGCTGCGACACACAAAGACGCTTCATTATCATAAATTACATTTCATTATCATAAATCAACTGATCATAAACAAGATACGAGTGGAAAAAACAAAACAAAAAAGAACTTATTTCATCTTTTCCTTACACCTGGGAAGCAAGGGTGAGTATATGATAACCAAACCTTTCACTTTTCCATTATTTATACCTTATTAAGTGAAGATTTAGAGGCATCAGTGGAGTCTGGCAGCTGGAGATCTGGATCACACACTAAAGCCAGCAGCATGTTCTCCGTAAGAGCTCCCCTGTGTCAAACAGCAGCCATTGCTCAGTGAAATAAGCTGAAATGAGTGCGCTGGCATTACTGGAGAGGAAGAATCACTCACTGTTTGGCCGTCAGCATGCTGAGCCTCGCCGCTTCGATCTCTGTTTCCCTGAACATCAGGCTTAATATCTGAACCACCAAAGTGCACAGCCTGCAGGACAGAGAGACACGTCAGACGGAAAACCTACCGCAATGGTCATGAAAATGTGCTCGGCGATGGGTCTGAAGTTGAGAAATGTCAACCTGAGAACATTATAAGACTTGTAGAAGTTATAAACACAGACAGTTTAGCTTGTTATGAGACTGAAATGTCTGGTTTTCTTGTTGTGATCATAACGTTTCGTGATTATTTTCTTGTCGTAATTATAGCGGTTATAATGTTATTTAAAGGTTACCAAAACATTACAACACTTTATTTTCTCCCAAAATATAACTATTATTTGAACGTTTACTTTTAATATTCTAAGAATGTTAAACTGTCCGGGGTTTTTTGCTGTTGTGATTATAACATTCTTTAAAGGTTAGAAGCAATGTTTCTTTACAATGTTCTACTAACATTATTTTCACCCGCAATATAATGTTATTTGAACGTTTATTTTGAATATTCTAAAAATGTTCACATTTTTCTTGTTGTGATTAGAATGTTATTTAAAGGTTACAAAAATGTTCTACTAAATGTTATTTTCAGCCAAAATATAACATAGTTTGAACGTTTCATTTTTATATTCTAAGAATGTTTTTATTTTCTTGTTGTGATTAGAATGTTATTTAAAGGTTACAAAAACGTTTCTTGCAATGTTCAACTAACTTTATTTTCACACAAAATATAACATTATTTGAACTTTTTTGAAAAAAAGTCCAGTTTTCGTGTCGTGATTAGAACATTATTTAAAGGTATTTAAAACATTTCTTAAACGTTCGACTTAATTTTATTTACCCAAAATATAATGTTATTTGTACGTTTATTCATAATATTCTAAGAACGTTAAAATGCCCAGTTATCGTTGTGATTGGAACGTTATTTAAAGGTGACTAAAACATTTCTTAAACGTTCAAATAATGTTATATTTGGGGTAAAAATTTAATTTAGTACATTTATTTTTAATATTCTAAGAACATTAAAATCACCAATTATCTTGTCATGATTAGAACATTATTGAAATGTTACAAAAATGTTTGAATAATCCTCAAATTCAAATAACATCATAGGAACATTCCGAAAATGTTGATCTCAGAATGTTTTCTCTCAACACTAAAGTTATAAGAACGTTCCATAAACATAACGTTAAGAATGTTTTCTCCTAAAGCAATAAGCCCCAAGAAGCCGTGGTTTACAGTGAATTTATAACAGCTAAGGGGCGTTGTTAGGCACGACGCGAAGCGGAGTAAATAAAGTAAATAAACAGAGCAAATAAAGTATAATGATATTAATAAAAACAGTATTCTTCCACCAAACAATGTAGTTCCTCAGAATCAGTTGTGGTTGCAACAAAGTGGTTGCCAAGCAACAGACAAACGTAAACAAAGGTGAATGTTTGTAGAGTAAATTACAACAGCTTCGAACGTGGCTCAGCCAATCAGAGTCAAGGACCGGAACTGTCCGTTTTATAATAACATTTCTATAACTTTGCAAAAACTTCAGTGAAAGCTGTGAGAACATTTCCTGTCAGCTGGGTCTCTCATGCATACGTTATATATGCATGAGCTGCATTTGGAAGCTTACAGAAGTCTGTCGGCTGTGTGAACTCCCTCCTGGCCGCCCTGAGAGCTTTCCGACAGCGATTTCACCAGGAAAGGATAAAGGTCCGGTGACTGAGGAGCAAAAAAGAAGGCTTTTGTGAGGGAATTTTTCATTTTTGGATGAACAGTGCATGCATTTGGATAAAGACAGCTGCATGTTACCCTCCAGAAGAGCTTCTTGATGGTGGGGTTGCGGTTCGTGGCCGTGTGCAGCTCCTGCAGGAGTAAATACAGACTCTCCAGGCTGATGTTCTCCTGCAGCAGCTCTCCGCTCAGCTGACTGAACAAGTGACACGTCCGTTCCCAGCTGGAAACACATTAACAGACGCTTTCTTAGCCTGCCCACACACATAAACGCAAGCTGTTCAGCCAGAAAGACGCAGTACCTGATTTTCTGATATTTCTGTTTCTGGGGAGAAGAGGAGGATATGCCACATCTCTTCCTGTACACTGGGTCCAGCATCAAAGTTGATCGCTACAAAAAAAAAAAAAAATCAGCAGTTTGGTTTTTAATTATTAATATAAAATTAATAATAATAATAATAAATTAATGATATATGATCAATATTTTACAAATCTTGGCAAACCCCAAGAAAATTTCATTATATTCAAACCTTAAAATGATATAAGATTAAAAACTAAAGTTAAGATAATAATTGTATTATTTTATTTTATATTATGAATAATATGAATTTTATTTATTTAAAAAAAAATAAGGGAATTGATTTTGTTTTAAAATATTTAATAACAATAATTATTGTTGTTAATAATAATAATAATTTATTATTAATATGTTAAAAACTTTTCATGGCAAGGTCAAAACCCAACAAAATGTCATTATATTCAAACTATTATAAATAAAAGTTTTTTTTAAGAGACAAGATAATAACTTTATTAATTTTAATAATTATTATATATAATAATAATTGTATTATTTTCTTTTCTTAATATCAATAATTTTGATAAATAATATTTAATAACAAAGTTTTAATAACAATAAAAATAAATATTTTTAAAATCATTTTATGTCATTATTTGCGATTAAACTAATGCAATTAAAATCATCTTTTTTAGCAATACTTTATCACTTTACTTTTTAAAACAGTGAACGTATTTTATTTTAGCCTTTCAGTTTTAACCTTTATACCATTGCAATGCCTTGCATAGACTTCCATTATACGTGTAGTACTTACAATGTGCAACAATGGTCAAATACAAAATGAATGTTGGCCATTAAACACAAAGCGAGTAGAAACTGACACCACAAACACTTACTATGATGTAGCTGCTCCAGGAGCTCTGCAGGTGGAGGTATATTCGTGATGATGGAGACACAGCATAAAGGTGTAACTCTTCCTCTTTCTCCTCCTCCTGCTCCTGCTCCTGCTCCTCAGTTGATGCTCTCCTCATCAGTGCTGTCGGGACTGAAGCGCTGGGACTCTGCCGCTGGTCACTGGAGCTGGAGGAGTGAGCGGGAGACGTATTAAACACAGCCAGAGTCAAAACATCCGGGTTCAGACAGGAAGCTGAACGTCTCTTCGGAATGACGCTGCCTTCTTCTTCCTCCAGACCACCATCACTATAACAGACAAACATATATATGTATTTTTAGGGCAAGTCAAACATGTCAAGGTGATTAAGATCTTAAAGGGGTACAACAGTTCACCCCAAAATTACATTTCTGTCATCATTTCCCACCCTCATGTTGTTTTCAAACCTGTTTTGAGTTTCATTCTTCTGCTAAATGTAAAAGAAGATATTTTGAAGAATGTTAGTGAACAAACAGTTGCTGGTAGCCATTGACGTCCATAGTATGGAAAAAATATCGTGGGAGTCATTGGGGAGCAGAAACTGTTTGCTTACCCACATTCTTCAAAATGTCTTCTTTTATGATGAAACTCATACAGGTTTGGTGAATAATTGATTTTCAGGTGAACTATCCCTTTAAGACTTCATTAAAAGCATAGCAAGAAAAAAGTAAAAAAAAAAAAACTGCAATAATTTAATATTAAATTATTATTATATTTTTTATTACTATTGACATGGAAAACAGGGCTATAAAAGTAAAAATCATTAAACAATTGTTACTTGAAATAATATAAATGTTAAATAAAAATAAAATAAAATATTAAAAAATAATTTTATTTCAACTAGTTGGCAAGGAAACATTAAAATGAAACTAAAAGTGAAATAAAAAATGATTAAAAGTTATATAGACATAAAAAAATTACTAAAATTAAAGTATAAAAAATAAAAACGAATTCAAAATATTTATAAAAACTATAGTACAGTATATTAAAATAAAATAATAAAATAAAATAAATGTGTTTAAAATGAGGTTTAAATTTTAAGTTTAAATTTTAAGAGTAAGATGGCCTCACATGTGCTCAAGGCCTCAAACTCTCAAGGATTCAAACGAACAAAAATACTTCAGGGGTTAACTTTCTAATGAACTGGTCTAAGATAGATCTATTTATAATGAAGCAGATCTCTTCAAAGAGCTCCTCTGAACTGTAGAATTGAACAGGGCCTTTGATGAAGCAGCACAAAAGCTACTTCTGGTTGCGACACCTCAATCTAGCTGCACTGACAGAACATTTCCATGAGGAGGCGCACAGAACTTCACGGTTTGGATGCCAGACAAGGTCTTTCCGTCCCATCATCATCATCCTCCCATTTCAATCTCCTCTAATAGGATACAGGATAAAGAGAAAAACTTTCCATACGCCTCAACCTTCTCACTATTCCCCCAGTGGAAAATGCCCACAAACTGACCTACTTTTCCTTCTCATACTGAAGTCTAAAAACTGCTCGCCGACCGTGTCTGTACAACCGCACACCACCGATTCAATAAAACCTTCAATTGATAGTTACATTATGGAAAAGCTTCCCATGTGGTTTACTCCTCAATGGCGAGTGCTCACAAATATGTGCTAAACGTGAACTAATGGTGTCCCTGGGGTCGGGTTCGACTCGCTGCAGCGCTACTGAGAGAAATCACACGTTCATCTCCCGCACAAACACATGTTGTTAAGAACGTCAGGCTGCCATGTTTTGCTGAGACAAACAGGGTCTTTTAATTGGACGTTTATTGCTCATCTTGTGCCCTGGCAACAGCGCGAATGACGCCAATCCTCCTCCTCTGCTCACCACGGTAAAGTCATGGGCTGTCAACAGTGTAAAACGCATCATGTGCAGCAGTGCCGGTCAGTTTTGGAAACCAAGTGGTTTTCAGCATTCAAATTTTCCAGCTTTCGTTATGAATATCAGGGTTGTAATTGTTAACTATAACTAATAAAATCAATTGTTAATTGAAATAGAGCTGAAATAAAATTTACATAATAGATGAAGAATTTAACTTTAAAATGTTGCTTTGACAGCTAACTGAAATAAGTACTAAAGTTACTCAATAAAAGCTAAAACTGAAATAAAACTAAAATAAATATTTATATATATATATATATATTTAAATAATAATAAAAATGACAAAAGTTTGTACCAAAATTCTACAAAATAAACAAATAAATAATAAAAATAAACTAAAATTAAATTAAATACATACATACAAAAATAATACTTACGTTATTACTTAAGTCAAAAATTGTTTTAATATCATTGAGATACTTTTTATTAATATTTTACATTTGTTTTTATTTTTAGATTTTCCATTTTAATTGTAGTTAATTTTGTTGTGTGTTTTGTCATTTATATTAGATTTTGTTTTTCAATATGTCTATTTGAATTTATGATTTAATTGTTTAATTTCATTCATTATTATTTTTTGTACATTAACATGAAAACGAGAAGTGTTGAAAATAAAACAAAAAAGCTGAAATTAAAAACTGTTAAGTTTAAGGTTTTTTTGTTTACATTTTAATTTATTCCAGTTAAAATAGATTTTATTTTATTTTAGACGTGACAAAGGTTTTTATGGTCTTGGTTTCAGTGAACTATAATTACCCCGATAATACTAAAATAACACACAAAATAGCACAAAAACGATATTGTAATTATATAGCCAGAAAATCAGCATGAAACCACAAACGCAACACTTAATTCACTGCGAGAGTTTTCCAGTTTACAAGATGCGTCTTTCTTTTCTCTGCGTTCATTAAACATGCACATGAAACGTGACCTGTGTGCTCTCCTCGTTTCCTCTTCAGACGCTCACATTGCAACATGCTCTCTAAATTACAACAACTATGTTACTGCAAATAGGATTTTAATCAAATAAATGCAAACAAAATTAAATGGAACATTAAATTATTAAAAAATTTTCCCACAACCTAATAGGCCTATTAGAATTTAAATGTAACAGATTTTCAATTTGATATCATTTTTTCTTCTTAATTTCTTAAACTGCAGTGCAATAAAATACAAAAAGTCACTAAAAAGTCAACATTTGATCCATTAAATGAACGCTTTCTTTTGCATGTCACTGGACAAAAGCCCAAGACACATTTTTCGTGATGCTGAACAATTCAGCTTGATGACATTTCAGCAGTATTATAAATCATAATACTATGTATCTATGATATCTTAGCACAGACAAGAACTTAATCAATTTAGTTTCTAAGCACAACACACACGCGCGTCCCGTGTGATACAGACAGAGCAGTGGGATTCAGAATAGCTCTGCATTTATTAAGGCAGCGGTTGGTTTAATATGATCGCTACAGAGTCTGTTCGCTCTGAGAGGCAGTAAAAGAGATAAAGCGTTAGAATGGCTCATCCCAGCGCTCGTGTCAGGTGAACACTTTACCTCATTGATGTGGGAGAGATTCTCCAGCTGGGACTCACGCCTGCAGGATCAGAAAACACAATTACTTCTATTTCACGTTGAGGTGCATCTGAGATGACCATTTGAAATCTTCATGAAATGTACAATTACATTTATACATCTGGCGGACGCTGTCATTCAAAGTGACTTAGATTGCATTCAAGTTACACATTGACATTTTATCCGTTCTTGCTTGCTGTGGGAATTGAACCCATGACCTTGGCGTTGCTCTACTCTTTGAGCTTCAAGAAATCCTTCATCATGGTGTTTCAATCTATCCTGAGCTTAAAAACATCAATGTCACATTATTTATGTCTTCATAACTGCAATTTATACAGACAATTACTTGAATATATCTCCTTGTTGATAAATATTGATGTTTTTAAGGTGCAAAAAAGTGGTGTAACTCTCCTGAGAAAAAAAACTTGTGGTTTGTATAAATTATTTTTGTTTAATATACTTATATAATTAAATAACTTTTAGTATTGTTTATTAAAAATATAGATATTACCTTTTCCACATATTGTATTATTTTAACATAATATTTAATAATTTAATATATTTTTTTAAATATTATTCAATGTTTGATGTCATAATTCCAAAAAAATGTATACAAAAATAAATAAATAAAAACTTTTAAAAACCTTGCAGTTTGGCATATAATGAACTTTTAGTATTATTTATTAAACAAAAATATAGATATATACAGTTGTCCCATATTTTATTAATATTTAATAATCTAATATTTTTTTAATATTATGATTATGTTTTGAATATAAAAAGACATCATTCTAAAAATTAATTTGACCTTGAAAAATGTAAAAAACTTAAGATATGTTATTAGTTTTCGAGTCACTTAAAGGGGTGGTTCATTGCGATTTCACTTTTTTAACGTTAGTTTTAAGATATGTTATTAGTTTTCGAGTCACTTAAAGGGGTGGTTCATTGCGGTTTCACTTTTTTAACGTTAGTTAGTGTGTAATGTTGCTGTTTGAGCATAAACAATATCTGCAACGTTACGAAGCTGAACGTTCAACGCAAACGGAGATATCGTCTTTTAAAATTCTAGCAGTTTAATGCCTACAAAAACGGCTGGTAGGGACTACAACAAGTTACTTCCCAGGTTCGTGACATCACAAACCCAGATAAACCCCGCCCTCAGTAAAAGGCAGAAAAGGGGGCGAGGCCATGCTGCGCTGCTGTAGAGAAGAGGAAGAGAAAACTAGAGGTGCACGTAAAAATCTATTCATATATGAATCGCGATTCTGTCTTCTAACAATTCTAATGGATTCACAAGTTTCAAAATCAATGTTCTAAAGCAGCGGTTCTTAATACT
>NW_015660890.1:3355013-3377232 GCF_001515625.1 Sinocyclocheilus rhinocerous
AATCACAACACACTGGGCTAGCTAACCAATCAGAGCCCATCGCCTATTTCTGAGGGAGGGGCTTCATAAAAGAAGGAAATGATCAGCACGTTTCTCAGAGAAGGGACAGAGCGGTGTGGAATAAAGGTAAATTATGTGAAAAATAATGTGTTTTTAAAAAAACGAAGCATTACCACATGTTAGACTGCACCCCATGAACACAATCAAGCCTAGAAAAAAACCAGTGAACCACCCCTTTAATTTGTATATTGAAAACTCCAAACAATTTATCACTATGTACATATTTTCATTGTTCTTAATAACTCATTTGCCATTGTTTCAGGTGTGTCTCTGTTGTTTGTTTAAATGTTGAGAATATGTTTCATTTTTCTGCTTGTTTGCAAATAAGATAAATATCTGTCATTACAGAGCAAATGTGAATCCTCTCCATGCATTCACAGATGAACTCAAGTAATGTAGAAACGCTGAGTGTCTTTGTGTGTCCGGTCTATACAGATCACCTGCTTTAGCTGTTTATCCGGTGCTAGTTAAGCAGTTTTCCTGCTCTGCCGTACACTAAAGCTCAATGCAGAAGTGTCTCTTAACAGTTAAGATGAACACAAACTCACAGCTGAGTGGCACACACATGCATGTCAATGTGGGTTAGACTGCTTCATCCCCACAGCTCACAGAGCTCACGGATTAACACACATACAGCTTCACATCACACTGTCCAGGGAAACATGGACTCTAACAATACTCAACAGTTACGCAGTCATGCTTTGCATCGCCTGCTTGAGAACAGTTCATGAATTCCTGATTAATAGTTCATTCTTGATGAATTAAATAGCTTTTTTTACCCTCCAGAGAATGACGGGCACTCGAGTTGCGTCCTCGCGATGGAAATGATGGCTTATTCTGAACGGATCCTTTGGGTCTTGAGCTCTTTTTCCCAGGATCCTTTGCGGTATGAACAACACGGATGTGCATTGAGCGCTCACGGTCCTGTCCGCTGAGGAAATCTGGCAAATCATTGATCTGCGAGGAAAGACAGAGCCTAACATTGACCTAATTACATCAGTGTAAGCCACTCGAATGACTGTTTAATAACGTCTAATCATCAATGATCAATTAGAATCATTACTTTGTTTGTACATTTACTGTATCTATTAAATATGAGGAACATGCATTTGCACCTATGGGTTAATAATGACAGACAAATAGATTTTCTTGGTAATTGTGACATTTACATGTTTGATCTGTGTGTGTCCTCCGGTCTTTCAGCGCTGAAGCGCTCCATGACTCATTCTTTGAGCTGTACGCACATGAGCTTACCAAACACACCTTCTTTAAGCAGTTTAACATGACAGGATAAGCAATCGTCCTCACTATAATTAGCATTGTCTTAGCAGACAGTCGTGCTTTAGCTGACATTTAGAACACATTGACTCAGCGGCAAGTGATGTATGATTTATAAAATATCAGTAAATCAGTAAATAAATAACGCATGAGTCATGACTATTAGTTAATGTATTTAAATAATAATTCATATAATTTCATAAATAAATAATATATAATTATACATAATCACTCAAGCAATTCAGTGAGAGAATGAGAAATATACATTTAATAAATATTCAAAAATAAGTTTATGAAGTCTCTTGGCGTGTAAAATGCTTCCGCATTGTTGGATGATTCATTTCTATGATTTTCCATGACTTTTTAAATCATTTGTGATAACTTAATAAGGACTCTGCTCTCACAAAGAGTAATTTCTAACCAAATTGTATCTTTTTTTTTTCTAGGTCTAGTAACCACACTTTTGAAATTCCGTAATATTTCCAGGTTTTTCACTGTAAAACTTTTTTGATACTTTTTGCAAAGATTGGTAGTGTGTGGGATTTGCTTTGTTTTTCAGTTTTGTCAGGAACACGTGAATCCGGTTCAGAAGAGTGCGGCCAAGTTAAATTATAATGAATTCATTTTGCAATAAAGAATTAATGCAATAAAAAGAAGTCAGCAAAATATCACAAATTAATTTTATCATTGAGCAATTAGGCTATGCGATATATGGTTCTTATAGCTTCTGTTGATGTGCAAACTGCATTGCCTTGTACTGTTATTTTACTATATAGTGCTGTACTGTATTGTACCTTATTGTTGTTTTAGTAAATGCATTCCCGTTTTCGTAACTGGTTAATATTCTCTCAACGTTTGTTCAGTTACTTTAATAACATTGTAGAAATGTTTGCACAAAAGAAATATATAGGCTATTTATATATCATACATGGAATGTTTCTCTCAAAGATTTTAGCTGGACGTTCTTACAAGTTACAAGGCAACATTCCCATAATGTTTGCAAAATGATCAAATGGAATGTTCCCATAAAGTTTTCTCTAACGTTCACATGACCAAGAACGTTTTTAAACACAGAACTAAGAACGTTTTTTAAACTTTCAAAAAAAACTGGACGTTAAGAGGATAGTCAGAGATAACCTTTTCATTAGCAAACGTTCTTGTTAGCTGGGCTAATCAATTGTACTCTTTGTAATCACTTGTAATCATTGTACTTGTGATAAATTGATAATAGCGTTGGAAATTTGATTTCTGTGTCTCTCTCACCAGCTCGATGCTCTTGATGTGTCTGAAGCTGAGCGCCTCTCGCAGCGCGCGCGGCTGATACTCGCTCAGATACACGCGCTCATCGCTCAAGATCACATGCATAAAAACCTTCTTGACCGAGCCCGAGACCACCACACACGGCTCGTAGACCCGGATCCGCTCGTACACATCCCGACTGGTGTTCCTCTTGAGGAAAGAGTCCAGTTTGCTGTTGTTGTGGCGGAGCAGCCCGCGCGCGCTGCTTCTGGCCATGGGAATGTCACCTTTAACACCACACACACACCCTACGTCCCATATCCCGCTCGCGCTGTCATATTCAATACCATACAGAAGTCATTTCTGCATTCACTCAATCCCTGCTGTGTCGGCTGTAAGGTGTATGCGTAATGTATTTAACTCCTGTCAATGGGAGCGGAGCTCTCATTGCGCATGCGCAGCCGCCTTTACAAATAGTGCAGCATGGCTTGGCTCTTTGTTATGAGGAGAATACCGCATGCATGCAGCAATAACGAAAGATAGACTATAAACGTAAAAAAAAAATGAATATAAAACGTTGTAGCTGGTGAAATTGACAGCCGACATGTAATATAGCGTGAAAGCTGTATGGACTCATTTTATTTGGTGGTGTTTGGTGCTTGGATTTTTTGTTCTTGTGGAGTGCCCTTGCACTGTTATTAAAAAGAGCATTCTGCTAAACTTCTGCTTTTGTGTTTCAGGGGGACAATTATACGAATATGAAGAATATCCATTTTTGGCTGTTCTATTCTTTTTATAGTCCTACTATATGTTGTATAATAATGTAGAAATGTATATTATTTTATTTTAATTTGAGGAAGAAGGATTGCGGTTTAATGTAAGAGAGTGTTTACTGTTTTATGACTGAAATACATGTTGAAATGAAGGCGGAACAATCGCACCATCTTGTGGGCGTAAAGACGAGTCGCTTTTATTTGAGCAGACGCTTCCATTTCTTATTGATGTGCTAGTTAACCTGGGAGCAATTAACTAAACTGTTAGACATTATGCCTCTCAACATTACAGCATTCTCATTCATAATTTAATGTGTAAAAACGCCATTGCCCTCATATATATGGAGACTATAACAATAGTAATTTTAAACAGAATGATTTTATTACATGAATATTTATCAGGTACTGTAAATAATAAAAGTAATCAGCTGTTCAGAGCAACAACAACAAAAAAAAAAATCAAGATTCAACATCTGCAAAGACCAGTCATTTATTCACGCTAAATTCACTGTTACCCATCCATCATCTTGTTTTCTTCATCCTCTGTCCTTCACAGCGTTGTTTCCTATATATCCTGCAATATACAGATAAAATACTGTGAACATGCCAAAGCTGAACTGATGAACTGATTCATTTGATGGTCAGCTAATGAGACAGTTCAAGCTCAAGTAGGTCAGTTTGACTGGACCCAGAAAGTCAGATCCTTTTTTGGACACTAAAAAATACAAGACACATGTACAATGATTTTAAGCTTTTTATTTGTTATAAACAAAATCAAGTTTGAAGTATAATAGGTTTATGAGATCCCAGTGTATGTCCGTAAGCTGGACATCAGTGTAATTCTCCTACCCTTCCATAATATAAAAACATAGAAATATTAAATTGATGCTCTAATGTGACCTGACACAGTTGCATTTTTTTTATTTTATGAGTGCAAGTAGTCAGAACCTTTGCCACAAAAATAAAAAGTATAACTAACAATACCAGTATGGAATCCTCACCTCTTCTAATAACTTTCCTCTCCAGGAAACTACGCAACGGGCCTCCTTCGAGTCATTCAGAAATTTCCTCGCATATGCAACATACTAAATGTAACTACATTTGGACCCTCACCTGGTCCAACATCTAGATCTAGCTGTGTGAGGGGATCTAGGTGGCTCTAGCTTGAGTCCATCATTTCTCTTGGTTTTCTGAACCCCAGGAGCTGTTCGCACGTAGGGGCCCAGTTGTAAAAGTTCTGAATAAAAGTGTTTCTATGGCCACAGACGCTGTGGAGCGGGCTGCTCGCTGGGGCTTTCTATGGAATCCTCACCTCTTCTAATAACTTTCCTCTCCAGGAAACTACACAACGGGCCTCCTTCGAGTCATTCAGAAATCTCCTCGCATATGCAACATACTAAATGTAACTACATTTGGACCCACACCTGGTCCAACATCTAGATCTAGCTGTGTGAGGGGATCTAGGTGGCTCTAGCTTGAGTCCATCATTTCTCTTGGTTTTCTGAACCCCAGGAGCTGTTCGCACGTAGGGGCCGTAATCCGTCGCCATGGCGACAGTTGTAAAAGTTCTGAATAAAAGTGTTTCTATGGCCACAGACGCTGTGGAGCGGGCTGCTCGCTGGGGCTTTCTGTGGGCGGAGGGGTGGAGAGGCGGAGGTAGACGGGCGCGCTGGGTACACTCGGCACTGTGGGTGTGGGAACCCTCTGCAGGACCACATGCGGGTACATCTGGCTTTCCGTACGGTAAAGACCAGGAAGAGGAGCTTTCAGGAGGTTTTCCTGACTCCTGCAAAACAAAAAGACCATTTTAAAATAAATAAATGTATGCTTTTAGTGAGCAAGTGAATATTAAATTGATCAAAAGTGACAGTAAAGACATTTGGAATGTTAAAAAAAAGATTTCTATTTTGAGTAAATGTTGTTCTTTTGAACATTCAGCAAAGAATCCTAAAAAAATGCATAATGGTTTCCATAAAAATATTAAGCAGCACAACTGTTTACTATGAAAGATTGTTTCCACCATGGGATACAAAATCAAAAAGGTAATTGTAGAATTTTATCTCACAATTCAGACTTTATTTCTCATAATTCTGACTATATCTCTGATTACATCTCACAATTTTTTTTTTTTAATGGAAGCTTGTTTCCCCCATAGGGTAAAAAAAAATGAAAAAGAGAATTGCAGCTTTTACCCTCACAATTCAGACTTTTTTTTTTTACTATTCTGAGTTTATATCTCGTAATTCTGATTGATTATCAGATTTGCAGAATATAAACTCATAATTGCATGATATAAATGCAGAACTGTGAGATATAAACTCAGAATTGTGAGACATAAATGCAGAATTGTGACATAAGTGGATAATTGCAAGATATAAATGCAGAATTGTAAGATATAAACTCAGAATTGTGAGATATAAATGCAGAATTGCAAGAAATGCAGAATTGCGAGATATAAACTCAGAACTGCAAGATATAAATCTATATATGTAGTATTTATATATAAAGATGTAAAGAAAAATCTGAATTGACAGTGTTTTGACAGAATTGTGACAAACTTGCAATTTCAAGAAAAGTCAGAATTGTGAGATAAAAAATAAAATCACAATTACCTTTTTAATTTTTTATTTTGTGATGGAAGCAAAAAAAAACAAAAACATTATTACAAACTCAGAATTCATAGAAAGAAAATCAGAATTGTCTCTTAAATAGTACCAGAAATTTGATGATTGTAACAACTATTGTGATTTAATCCATTCATTTTTAAATTTAACAGTGCTCATTTTCTCACCTCTGATACCCGCGGTTATCATAACCAGCTAGTCCCCCCATATAAACCGGGCTCTCAGGGGTCAGACGGGGGTCAAGATGCTGGGAAAGGTTGTAAATTTTAGGTGGTGGAAAAGCTTCCCAGTCTCCTTCGTCTCTCTTCAGCCAGCACTCGCTCTTCCAGGACGATTTGCGCTTGTCTCTAATCCTGGAAAGTCAGAGAAATCATTAGCATCCTCTTTGCCTATTTTAAGCTCCCTTGTCTCTTCCTCCCCAGATGTGCATACCTGCCCCGTCCGTCTGTCCGTTCTGCCCTCTCTTTGCTCATGCGCTCCTGCAGACAGCAGATGATGAAGGACACGGACATGGCGAGGATGACGATGCTGCTCACTACCGATGCCAGCACGGCCACTCTCAGCCCGCGGTCCTCCGGTTTAGGAATGGCTACCATATTTACACAATAGTGCACATTGAAAATCTGGGATTTAATTAGCAGGAGTGCATTTCTTAGGAGTTTTTCTCTCTTAAAACAGAAATGATGGCAGTGAACACAGACCCTCACAGTCGGGTGGGTAGTTGCTCCACTGAGTGGTGTCGCTACGCAGGACACAGGTGATCTTCTCGCTGCCCACCAGCTGGTATCCCTCGAGGCACCAGAACGCCAAAACAGTTCCTACGGACATCCCACTGCCCTTCTCTACATAGAAAGAACCTCGCTGAGGGGGAAGCAGTGACGTGCAGCTCAGGCCTGCAAACGCGAACCACAGATGGTTAGAAACCACTTTTAAATGTGCTAAGACTTCAAAAATACTTCACTCAAACAGAGAATAGAATAGGATAGAATAGAATAGAATAGAATGCAAATTGTTGCTATCACTTTTGCCTTGATTGGAATAAATAGAATAGAATAGAATAGAATAGAATAGAATAGAACTTGTTGCTATCACTTTTCCATAATTGGACTAAATCAAATACAGAACAGAACAGAACAGAACAGAACAGAAAAGAACATCTTACTATCACTTTTTCATATAATAAAATTTGCTGCTATCACTTTTACATAATTGGACTGAATAAAACACAGAATAGAATAGAATAGAATAGAGCTTGTTACTATCACTTTTTCATAGAATAAAATTAGTTGCTATCTCTTTTACATAACTGGACTAAATCAAACACAGAATAGAATAGAATAGAATAGAATGTATCTTATTGCTATCACTTTTTCATGATTGGACTAAATAGAATAGAATAGAGTGTAACTTGTGGCTATCACTTTTTCATAATTTGACTAAATAGAATATAATAGAATGTAACTTGTTGCTATAACGTTTTCATAATTTGACTAAATCATGACAGCATAGAATAGAATAGAATGTAACTTGATGCTATCACTTTTTCGTAATTTGACTAAATAGAATATAATAGAATGTAACTTGTTGCTATAACGTTTTCATAATTTGACTAAATCATGACAGCATAGAATAGAATAGAATGTAACTTGATGCTATCACTTTTTCGTAATTTGACTAAATAGAATAGAATAGAAGCATAAAAAATAAATGTCAATAATCACAATATCAAGACTTATGTTCATAAGTGCATAAGTCCATCAAAATGACAGCTTTAAGTGTGTCTGTGAGTGTATGTGTGTAAGAAAGTTTTCCTGGGACTTAGTTATCCTCAAGGGTTAAGATGAAAGCATTTTCCCTCCTCTCTTTCCATCAGTACCCACAGGGTGTTTTCTCCCTCGCTCTATCCCATAATCCACCTCTCCTCCAGTCTCTCTACATTCCCACAGAGGATTCAACGTCTTCTGTGTTCTCCTACTGAGTTTTCATCACTGCACTGTACATCTCCACTGTCAATATACAGTCAAACGGAGCTCGTATTGACTGTGCTGGAGACAGTGTGATTAAGCTGGCAGGGTCACTGGATGGTGTTTATTGTTCACACCAGTCCCAGTCCTGTGCTGGTCTCATTAAGCCCAGCTTAACTGGCATGGCAATGCTGCTAGCGTTAAGCAATCCGACTCCATGGCAAAATAAATAAATAACTCAACTGTCAGTTTCTTTTTCTCCCCTCCGTCCCATCTCACATACTCCCCAAGGGTTGCACCAGAGAGCTTCTCTTAGAATAGAACACGATTAAATAAAGCATAGGGCCGTGCATTAAAAATTGATTACCCACAAGTCCCTGCAGCTGAGGAGGCCGGGATGATGCAGCCTGACCACAAGCTGCACTGGGACATTCTCCAGTGGGACAGGTTGAGTGGATCAGTTTTGACAATGCACGATCATGTAACTTCAGCAAGGAACGCTGTGGTACGACTTTGCATCTTTAACGTGTAACTGTAACTCGTCTGCTGACCTCACCAGCTATTCCTGTGTACTCCGGCTTTCTCTCTTTAACACTGTCAGTTAAGTAATCCCTTTAAAGAAGTGACGTGGACGCCTCTGTATTTGTGTTGCAGGTAAATGAGTGACTTGGAGTGACTGGAACAACTTTACAGGTGTCCACATTATGTTTTTTTTTATAAGGAAATGCATTATGCCAGATTATTTTAGCATCATTGATCTGCAATTGCAGTTTTTATGAATATTTTGCATTAGATTTTATTTTTATATTTTCTGTTTTTCATTTTAATTTTAGTTAAGGTTTTAGTGATTTTGTTGCATTTTAAATGATTTTTATATAGTTTTTATTTTTTACTTCAGCTTCAGTTTGAATTATTTTAGTGTATCAACTTAAAATAACCCTGCATTATGGATTATCTGCGTTATTATCATAGCAATTAATTTTTCTCCCAAATTCTTATTACTTTAAAGTGTTTGGATGTTTTTTTTAATGTTCTTTGTTTTAGAGTGATTATTAATTTCCCATTACTGTAATGTAGTAAAAATGGCAATTATTATTATTTTTAAAATTTATAATCAAGATAAATTAAAGGCTTAAGAATTACTACCATAGTTTATAAATAAAATGTACATTATATATAATTTGTAATATATAATAAAAAAAATTTCATGTGAGAATGAGATTTTTTGCATAATATATTTTATATAAATTCTGTAATGCAATAAATTTATTATAATGCATTACACAACATAAAAATGACAGTAACACTATTTTCTAAAAAAAACAACATGATTTTCTAAATGAAACTTAAGGTAGTACAAGAAAAAATAACATGCAAAAAAAAAAGACAAATTAAATATATCTTTTTTTTATTTTACAGTAATTACTTTTTTGCATTATGTCAGTAAGAGTTTTGGGGGTAAATGTGCTAAAGTGTCATAGATAAAATGCCACAGTGCAAAAATCTTGATGTCCTTAAACAACCTTCTTCTTTAAACCAAATATGCCCTTCTTTTGACTTTAGGATGAAATCTGACCAGTGCATGTTCTTATCCGGGACGGATCCACTTCAGACTTCTTTTGCAGTGCACTGAAAGCTGAAAGCAGGGCAAATTCTGTCATGGCCACGGTGGCAATAAACCCCCTCCATTTCAGTTTCAAAGCTGGCAACCCTGTAACGGACCTGACAAACTGCCAACTATCCCACTGCCCGCCATTGCCACGTGGCAAAAAGCAGCCTTTGTTTCACCTGAGCAATAAACCTCAAGGTAACTGACACCTGAGGATGCTGTCTTTTCCTTCACAGAGACATTATACTGCAATCTAACTCATATATTACCTCGATAATATCAGAGATCCACAAATCTGTCATGCATATTGACTTTAGGTCAGGAAACATCAATAAACTATTTGCAAAGTACGCTCAAAGTATGCATGGCTGGGATATTTTATATGTTCTCCAATCATAATAAAATTTGAGTTCTATGCAGTTCAGGCTGATCTGATTCGCACTGGTGATTTTTTCTGAGCCGTTATGAAAGCTCTGTTTGCATGCAAACCCTTAAGAAGATTTTAAATTTTAAAGCCAACACGTTAATTTCACAATAAGTGCATGTGTTTTCATATATCTGTGTGTTTGCGGACTGTAAATGCTGCAGGTTGCGTGTGCTCTTTCTGAAAAAGTTATGCAAAACATGCTGTTAGGAGTTTATAAGCATGCATTACAACACATGTAAAAACTTTTTGAGTGCATTTGATAATTATTGCATAGCACTATATGATGAATATTGTTACTGTACAAACCTATATAGTTGCTCGTAGGGGTCTCAGTGCTGTTCATCCCCATCTTGGTGGCAGGTGGAGTGGTGCGATGAAATATGGGACTGACCGCAGACCCTTCATGTGGCGTAAAAGTCCAAGCCGAGCTCCACGTCACAGACCACAACAGAAAGCCCCAGGTGACGCGGCTCTCCTTCAAAGCCATCGAAGTCTGCTTAAAAATAAGATGGAAAGTGTGAATGTCAGTCGCTCATGTCCGCTGGTCCTTGGCGACTCCAGAAACTCTCCTGCGCTTCAGAAGCCAAACGCAGGCTGTTCGCTCAGGGACAGAGAGAGAGAGAGGGGGAGAGAGAGGGAGTTACGCTAACTCTCATGCAGCGCTGCTGTGTGTTTGTCCTCCGTTGCTGCTCCACTGCTGATTATGAGCCGCTTGCGTAATGCAACACACGGCAGAGCTGCGGTCGTTTCTGCAGTCAGTCACATATCCTCATGTTCATGTGCACTGCTCTGCTCTCTCTCTCTCTCTCTCTCCCTCTCCCACATGATTACAAGGCTTTAAAGTGCTGGCATAATTATGGTAAATACCATAATTATGGTAAACCCTAACCCTCCTCCAAACTAAAATTCCAGTTGCATCATATTTTTATAATACATATTATTTTTATTTTATTTTTTTACATTTTTATAATAATAATAATAAAGTAAACTATGCAACAACAGAAAAGGAAGTATGGGATAATATTATATATTTAAAATAATTATCTTCTGCTCACCGAGGCTGCATTTATTTGATCAAAAATACAGTAAAAATAGTAATATTGTAAAATATTATTAAAAATGTAAAATAACTGTTTTCTATTTGAATATATTGTAAAATGTAATTAAACATTTATTTAATTTACTCCAGTCTTCAGTGTCACATGATCCTTCAGAAATCATTTATTATCAATGTTATTATTATGTCTTTATTATTAATGTCTATTATTATTACCAATGTTGAAAACAGTTGTGCCGCTTTTTAAAGTTTCACATATTTTTGTGAAATATACAATATTATATAATAAATTATATATATAATGTATGTAACATATGCAATATTACAATATCTAATAAGTTATATATATATACACACACACACACACACACACACATACATTTATAAATAAATTAACTAACTAATTTAATAATAATAATAATAACATAAAATAATAACTTTTATTACACATATAATAAATGTAGTATAATTATATAGTATATTTCATATATTTCATATTCCAAATATTTTTTTGTTCTCAAATCAGTGTCAATAAACAGCTGACAACGTACCCCATAATGTTCACATGTGTGCCCCGTAATGTGCCAGCATGACCCCAAAAATGTGTGACAAGTCATTCCCGTCTCTCGGCTAGGTTTTTTTTTTTTTAACCCAGCACTTTTTAGAGTGTGAGTCATCATATTATCTGATTATTTCTTTTTTTAACGATGCCATTCTTTTCATATGCCTTAAAGCAGCACTATGTAACTTTTGGCACTCTAGCGGTTAATACACAGATCCCGCGGAAGAACATTCCAACCGGAGCTACTTCTCTAAGTTTATGTCTATGGCGATTCACGCAGGTATGTGTTACTCCGCAGCGGTGACGACCCGACCAGGCTACAATAGTCCAAATATAAGTACTTATTATAAGTGTACCGTAGTGATTCGGAATAAGACAAAAACGCGGTTTGGAAGATGAATTCATGATGTACTCGCTCATTATATACATTTAGCAAATTTTTAACACAGAAAAAGTTACATAGTGCTGCTTTAATCTCTCAATTTCTATTCAAACATATACCAGTTAACATGCAAAGCCTTTGTCCTAAAGTCACCTCACACATGACAATCATCACTGATGCTGTTTGACTCATTTCAAGTCATTTGATTGATTGATTGATTGATTGATTTAAAGTGAGTTCAGATCATCTGGGCCACATTTTGACAAAGAATCTGTCAAAAAGCATCTACTTTATTCATTCATTTATTTGTTATTGATCATTTATGCTGAAGATTATAAGCACTATCAGTGCAACACATGTCACTCGCTGGCTGACAGTAGCTATATATATCCCGTTGAGAGCTGACAGTCTCTGTGCAGTGATGCTGGTGACAGAGTGAGAGGAAAACAATCAGACTCCCATTTCATCCGAGCAAACAGTCCTGATGATGTCCCACACTCTTTCTGAGTTTTCCCTCTCAGCGTCAGACTTCTTCAGCATGAATAACAGCCTCACGCAGGAGCAGCCGTTCTCCTGACATTCATCCCCTGCTAAAACCCTAAAGAGCTTTACAGGTAACTTAGGCAACATTGATTAGGTTATGCAACCCTGTATTGTATGGAGAGCAGACCGATGATTTAGACGTGTGTCAAACATGTAACGTGATTACACTCCAGAATGAAAGTCAGTCAAACAGAAGCCCACAAACAGCTCCGACCCCAGTGTGAGCAAACAAAGCTTTGCTTTAGTACAGCATTTTCTCAGATTACGTTTTCTCGCTCAGAAAGAAATTACAAAGACTTAAAGCACATTACACAACAGACAAGCAGCAAACAGAGATTTTTATTCCTTGTTGGCTGCATTACGTTGCAGAACAGCACTTCAAGGCAGTCTTTAAAGGGGTCATATGATGCTGCTAAAAAGAACATTATTTTGTTCTACTTGAAAAATGCCAATTCAGTTACATTAATTGCTCTGTTTTCCACTAGGTGGCGTGTTATGCACATAATGGTCAAATGTATTGGACTGATTGAAGATTCAGACTGATCTTGTAATTAATTTCATTTTAATTGGTGCTTTTTTTGTACAAAAGTAAAATAGATACATATTATAGATACAGAATAGAAACTGGCAAAGAAGCCACTGGTAGATATTTGTCTGATTATTATGTATATAATATAATATAAAAAACGAACAGAACAATTTCTAAAACATTATATTGTTCACATTTATAATAAACGATTGTAAATTAATAATAAATGTTATGCAATTTATTATATTAATTATAATTATATATATTTATTTTATGTTGTAATTAGTGTTTAATATACATATATTATAAATTATTAATAATTAATTACAACCTTACTGGATTTATAATATATACATAATTAGTATACATATATCATTTAGAATTTTATTATAACATTTTAAATTATATAATTAAATATTATAAATAAATCATATAATTTTATTATAATTACAGTTGGACACACCTTACATTTCACATTGGCTTTAAACCCTTTTGATAGAAAGGCATTTTCATAAATGCTTAATATTTACCTGGATGTCTGTTCTTTCTTTCTTTCTTTCTTTCTCACTTTCTCTCTTTCTTTATTTTAATGGATCAGTTGGAGCAGCACACATGTGAACTCCAGTTCACATCATGTCAGGACGCACATCATGAAGATTTGCGTAACATTTGTTCAGAATTTTTTGATTGTACTATTATGCTAAAAAGTGGAAAACAGCCATGATTAGGTATTGACTGATAGCGTATGTACAGCACTCAATGCACTCGCCTGCTTACATGAAATGTGCGTTACATTCTGCGTAATCATGACATACAGGCTATGGGTTTAATGTGATCTTTTGAGCGCGCGTTAATGCAGGTGCTTCTGCTCTTTATTTCCTGACAGGCTGAACAGCGTGTTCTCTGCTCCCTGTTGAGTTTATTCTGAGAAAACGACGCTGTTGCATCTAAACGGTTCAATTTGGCTCGTGAGCATCGCAACCCCGCGACCCCACGTCCATTCATAAACTCCACTCGTTCACCTCTGATTGGTCCGGCTGTAAACTGGGAGGAGATATGGTTAGATTAAAGTACAATTAGCTTTACCGCGTATACTCACACGTTTCATCTTCATCCTAGGAAAGGTTTTTATAACGCACACGGAAAATAAGTTCATCAAGAGGACGGTTCATGCATGTTTAAGCGCAATTGGTGACATTTTACAGTGTAAAAAAAATTAGAAAGCATGGCGAATCAGAGATAGACGCATTTACAGGTGGAGACACAGAAGAGCCATCGGTGTCCTTTTCATCAATACACCCTGAAATCCTAGAAGAGGGCCTGCAGTCACTCCTGGATGGACTAGAAGGACTACAGCCACATTCAAACAGGAACCAAAGAGAAAAGTTGCGCTCTCAATCCATGCGAACTTTTCCGAGAAGACGCGCAGCGCGTAAAACGCACGAAAAGGGAAGCAGGACAAGAAGAAGTTAATAAAAAGTCATAAAAAGCTGAAGGGGGAGTAAAGCAAACTTCTCGAAGACAACTTCTTGGACTTCTCAGAGCTGAATTGAACAAAGCGTTCTCCCATGAGGCTGGAAGGTGCCAGAATGGACTTGATCAAAAAATTATGGACGGCTCGGAAACTCATTCTCGTGGTGATGATTCCTTTATCGCTGCTGCCTCTGCCTCTCATCCACCCGTGCAGTGTAAGTAGATCCTCAGTCATTTTGGCGCGCTTTTACGCGCTGCTTACTTTTGGGCACGTGCACTACATTGTGCGTTTAAATGCATTTTATTTAAACGTTATCGCTTTTTACGTGGTTTTAAGTAGATTTTAAATAAATTATTATTATTGATTAATTATTAAATTATTATTTTGATTAGTTTACTCCGCAAGGAATCTTTATATACGTGGAAAATGTGTGCAGACATAAATGAAACGCTGTTTTAGAGGCAGACAGACAGGTTAAATTATATAATGTCTTAAACAGTATAATTATGATATGGCTAATTCTTAACTGATTATGGTCTCCTGGGGTTACTCGAGGAGCCGCCGCGACCTCTCACCTGATTGGTCGTTTTCCAGGTGCGCTATATCAGAGCCGTGATGGTTCAAGTGCGCCGATGTTCTGACGGGAATTGTTTGTTTGAAACATCTGCAGGTTTTACAGATGTTGTTTGTTTGTGTATAGCAATTGGGATCTCAGATTCAGTCCAACAACAGCAAAGCCTGCAGAGAGGCATTGCGCTTATTTGACCGGAGACGTCATCTTGAATCCTACAAAAAAACCGCTTGCAAATCGTTTTAGTGAATTTCATTTTTTCATACATATGTGCATGCCATTCTTACGCAAAATGAGATTACGAGAACAAACCGCATAAAGACTTTTCTTTCTTTTCACGTTTAATTCAGTGTCGTTTCTTTCGAAATGTATAGGCTACTAGTTCCGAGTGTTTCAAAGTAAACCCACACCATTTATTTTGTCAGTGTACGGTGAAATAACAGTACAAAAAAAAAAAAGATTGAAAAAATCAGATGTGCAGAAAATGACTGAAGTGAGTGCTTAGCCTATTTCATATATTTACTCGAAATTCTCTAAAAATGGAAAAATAAAAATATATAGATATAGGCAGATTTCTTACTAAAAACTGGCCAGAAATCACAGTGCATTTATGCATTTAGCAGATTTTTTTTTTGTAGTGTCCTGTGGTGACACTGTCGTGACATTACTACACTCTAAAAAATGCTGGGTTAAATACAACCCAGTGCTGGGTAAAATAGGGACAAACCCAGCAATTGGGAGCCCAATTGCTGGGTTTGTCCCTATTTTACCCAGCACTGGGTTGTATTTAACCCAGCATTTTTTAGAGTGTATAATTTATATAAAACATTTTTGTAATAGGTGCAGTTTATGCATGGATTATTTGTACTTGTAATTAATTTTTCACACTGCAGGGCCATTTCAATTGTTAAAGCAAATATGTTAACTAACTAAATGAATGAATGAAGTGGTGACAGGATCTAAGAAATACACTTATACATAAATAAAAATGACCTAAACTAACATAAATATAACTAACTTCGCCTAAAATCTTACTGCTGAAGTATCCAATTCCGTACAAAAAAAAAAAATGTTTAGAAATTTTCACAAATAATTACAAAGAAAGGGCAAGAAGAACATTAAGTTTAATGCTTAATTTTGAAATGTAGAAAGACTGAAATAGTATTTTCTGATAATTATTCACAATTTCAATATAATATCATGCATTTGGGAGATGCTTTTTTCCAAAGCCACACACATTATAATGAAATGAGACACATGATTCAAATTGATCTAAACAGCAGAAGTCAATACAGGCAAATGTGGAAACAGCGCACAGATCAGGAAACGTCATTATCTTCTGCCTTGACAGCTTTTTTTTGCAATTCCAAAACATGTTTAAGAACCTTGCACAGGTCTGCTTATCTCTCTCTGATAGAATCAGAAATAAAGGGGTTAGTTCACAATAGTTCACTAACCCCATCTCACCCGCCGACTGAAAGCAATTATTCACACAAAACAATTATGTAGGCTAATGAATGCAATGTGTGTGTGAGTCCTGCGGTGAAGCTCGTGTTGATGTCGAAACAGAACCGTGTCGTTTTAAGTGCGTTTCCAAATAAAGTTGCTTGATGTGTAATCATCTAATGATCGATTATCATCAGTTTCCTTTATCATCAATGCCCCATCGGACCTTCTAACAGAAATCAGCTGGATCTGATGGACTGATTTCTTGAGCAATGATGAGATTAGAGCAGAACAAAAAGCAATGTGCCAATAGAGGCTTAATCTGCAGCGTGCCACATAACTGACGGCCTTCAGCACAGTTGGGCGGTAATGAGAAAGCAGAAAGCTGCTGGCTGGAGTTTATGAACACAGGAGCTCGCTGAGGGATAATCAGCTTTGGCGAGAGTGCTGAGAGACAGAAGAAAGGCCAAAAAAGGCCAAAAAACAGGCGACTGTGCCCATGCTAAATTAGTGCTTACTAAAAAACTAAAACGCTATTTTGGACCCGTATCCGGGTCCGTGGAGTTTAAGTAGTTTTAATAATGCTTTATAAATGTCATGTGTAAAATGGTAACACTTTACAATAAGGTCCCATTAGTCAGCATTAGTAATTACCTTACATGCACTAAAAAGAAACAAATTTTCATGTAGAAATTGCTAGTAAATATCACAAACACTGTAATTACTAAGAACAGGCCAGTTTTGAAGCTGAAAAACTCAAATTGTATCTTCTTGTAAAATGTACTCCAGTAATATTTGTTTGATTTACTATTTTGAAAAATCATGTTTACAGTGTGCATACAAAAAGTTGGTGCGGAAACAATTTTTAATTCAGAAATGGCTAGTAAATTTCACAAATAATTACAAAGAAACGGCAAGTAACACATTGAGTTAAACGTGAAATTTGGAATAGAAATTCTGAAATAGTGTTTTCTTGCAAAACGTACTCTGATGATCTTTGTTTTATTTGAAAAATAATTTTTACAGTGATTTTTTAAAAAGTATTTATTCATCTTTGTTAATGTTAATAAAATACAACTGTTCATGTTAGGTCTATTAAATAATATTAGCAGGTAAAACTTTTGATTTTAATAGTTAGTATTAATTAGTAAATGTTAGAATTAGCATAAACTAATATTAATAAATGCATTTTTCATTGTTAGTTCATGGTAACTAATATAGTTATATAATGTAAACAAATGGAGCCTTATTGCAAAATGTTACAATGAAATACAGTGTAAAAATTATTTATTATTATGAGTACATTTTACAAGAAAATACAATTTTAGCCTTTTTACTGCAAAATTTAATGTTTGCAGTCTCGTTGCTTTGTATTTGTTTGTTTTTTTTGGTGAAATTTATTAGCAATTTCTGACTGAAAGTGTTTTTCAGTGTATGAAGAAATAACACTAAAAAAGCAAATCAGATGTGCAGAAAATTCAAATGAGTCCTTATGTAATATTTACTGAAAATTCTCAAATAATTGAAAAATAAAAATATCTGTAGGCGGATTTCTATCAATAATCATAAAACTGGTCACAGATCAGCGCCTCTCTACATCCTCCTCATTAGCCTGATGTATTTATAATGTCTGGAATGTGTGAGCGTGTATTAACTTTGCTTTGCTCGGCCTGTTATAAAATCTGATTAATTATGAAATATGAGTCACCTGACAAATGCTCGTTCAGTCAGCCTAAGCTCCACATGCAGACTTCACACGGCTGAGATGATTCACATGTGCTAACATCATATTTGTGTTTGTTGTTTGCTGGACTCACGTGAAGTGTTGTGTGCCCAGGTCCACATATTTGGCAGGGCAATCTGGATTTGGATTTTTGTCCTGATTTGCGGACTGATGCACATGCTTTGAGCACATACATTGCTCATAATTAAAGACATAATTTGTTTAAAGTAATGATTTCCTCCTGCACTTTACATGCAAATCTCCTGTTTATATTTATAGATGTGAACGTAATCAGCTCTTTATCTTATTTAAGAAGATTTTATAACTGATCAACTGCATAAATACAAATGATTTCCTCAAAACAGATCTTACTATATTTCATATAGTCACCCAGTTTATAAGACACTCAATTTAAAATGGCTTGTTAACAATTTCTTGGATGTACACATAGTACAAAACAGTGCAGACAGTACAAAAAGCATGCTGTGGCAAGTCATAAACATGACTCAAAATTCTGTTAACCTTTTTAAAAATGGTTAATTTAAATAAAATGAAAATTGTAATTATATATATATATAGTTTATATAAATATAATACATTATGCATTATACAATATACTTTAATACTGCATATGGCTATATATTGCAGTATTGCTTTTCTATATACACACACACACACACACACACACACACACACACACACACACACATTAATCATGCATAATGTATGCATATATTGCAACATGGCCTTAACAATTTGGTTTTAATTAAATTATAAATAAATAAAATATTATAAATAATATTTATTGTAAATGTAAATAATACACACTGAAGTTTGACCTTCAGCATTGCCTAATATAATTCCATCCCGAATCAAGGAAGTGTTTAGGTCACGTTATGAAACATGTTCTGTGTCTGTAGGAATCATCGTGTGCGTACGTCCTGATCGTGACAGCGGTGTACTGGGTATCTGAAGCCGTGCCGCTGGGAGCCGCTGCGCTCGTCCCGGCCTTCCTCTACCCGCTGTTCGGGGTCCTCAAGTCCAGTGAGGTAAGAAACCTCTCTGTGCTCTTTCACTGTGTACAGTAGGATGTTTTGTGCAACAGGAAAGAACTGGAATACTGCAGGTTAAATGTTTAATTAACATACATAAATAGCAGGACTTTGCATTGCTTCTACAGCTGGTTTATATAATATTTAACCTGTTTTCTGGGGTAAATATCTGACCTGGTTATATTCATGAGCTTTTGAGCCTCAGGGTATGAGGCTTCTGTAGGTGATGTTTTAAGAGCGAAAAATGTCATAGTGTTTTTGTTTCATCAAGCATGAGAGTTTTACAGCTCAAAGAGCTGCTGATCGTTCATTTGCACCAGCCTGTTATCGCGCTCACACTAAACTGCCAAGATATTATGTAAAAGAAAATGCTGCATCATGTGACTAAATCTCATTGACAAACTTGACAAAGCAACCTGTTATCTTAAATACTGTAATCATGTTTGGCAAATATTCCCCTCTTTACGTAATCTTTTTTGCTGACTGCAGGGATTTTGGGTTGGAGATATATATATATGATTTAAAACTTTCAAGAAATGTTTCTTGAGCACCAAATAAGCATATTAGAATAATTTCTGAAGGATCATGTGACACTGAAAACTGAAGACTGAAGACTTTGCATCATAGTAATTAATTACATTTTAAAATATATTCAGATAGAAAACAGTTATTTTAAATTGTAATAATATTTCACAATATTTACTATTTTTACTGTATGTTGGGCAGCATAAGAAACTTCAAAAAAGTAAAACACACACACACACACACACACATTAATGATGCATAATGTATGCATATATTGCAACATGGCCTTAACAATTTGGTTTTAATTAAATTATAAATAAATAAAATATTATAAATAATATTTATTGTAAATGTAAATAATACACACTGAAGTTTGACCTTCAGCATTGCCTAATATAATTCCATCCCGAATCAAGGAAGTGTTTAGGTCACGTTATGAAACATGTTCTGTGTCTGTAGGAATCATCGTGTGCGTACGTCCTGATCGTGACAGCGGTGTACTGGGTATCTGAAGCCGTGCCGCTGGGAGCCGCTGCGCTCGTCCCGGCCTTCCTCTACCCGCTGTTCGGGGTCCTCAAGTCCAGTGAGGTAAGAAACCTCTCTGTGCTCTTTCACTGTGTACAGTAGGATGTTTTGTGCAACAGGAAAGAACTGGAATACTGCAGGTTAAATGTTTAATTAACATACATAAATAGCAGGACTTTGCATTGCTTCTACAGCTGGTTTATATAATATTTAACCTGTTTTCTGGGGTAAATATCTGACCTGGTTATATTCATGAGCTTTTGAGCCTCAGGGTATGAGGCTTCTGTAGGTGATGTTTTAAGAGCGAAAAATGTCATAGTGTTTTTGTTTCATCAAGCATGAGAGTTTTACAGCTCAAAGAGCTGCTGATCGTTCATTTGCACCAGCCTGTTATCGCGCTCACACTAAACTGCCAAGATATTATGTAAAAGAAAATGCTGCATCATGTGACTAAATCTCATTGACAAACTTGACAAAGCAACCTGTTATCTTAAATACTGTAATCATGTTTGGCAAATATTCCCCTCTTTACGTAATCTTTTTTGCTGACTGCAGGGATTTTGGGTTGGAGATATATATATATGATTTAAAACTTTCAAGAAATGTTTCTTGAGCACCAAATAAGCATATTAGAATAATTTCTGAAGGATCATGTGACACTGAAAACTGAAGACTGAAGACTTTGCATCATAGTAATTAATTACATTTTAAAATATATTCAGATAGAAAACAGTTATTTTAAATTGTAATAATATTTCACAATATTTACTATTTTTACTGTATGTTGGGCAGCATAAGAAACTTCAAAAAAGTAAAAAAGAATCTTACCAATCCTGAATTTTTGAATGGTAGTGTAAATAAAATAAAACAAAAAAAACAGCGTAATTTATGCCAGTGTTTTTTGCAGGGTTGAAATCAGAATCAGAATCAGACTCAGAATCAGAAAGAGCTTTATTGCCAAGTATGTTTGCACATACAAGGAATTTGTTATAGTGTCACAAGCTTCAGAAACTCAAATCTGAGTTTCTGTAACAAAAAATTATACAAAAAATGATGTTGCAGTTCTTTAGCTCAGTGATAGTAAAGGCTTTAACTGCGTGTGGTGGGCAGAGGTCAGAAAATAAGTCAGAGGGGATTGCAATAAAAGCTCAGAGTTCCCATAAACAACAGTTTATGAATTTTCTGTCATACTGACAATGTACTTATAAGCATGTTTGTAAGTTCAAGTGAGAGCCATCCTAGGTAAAAAACGTTGTGGGAGCATTGTTTTAAAATGTTTCTAATATCCAGTTGTCTTGTTTTGATTACAGTGTTATTTAAAGGTTATGTTTTTTTCTTAAAACATTCTAATAACTTTATATTTAACCAAAATATAATGTTATTTGAATGTTTTTTTTAGCATCCTAAGAACATTAAAATATCGCGCTTTCTTGTCATGATTAGAATGTTATTTAAAGGTTACAAAGTTACAAAGTTTCTTGCAATGTTCTACTAACTTGTTTACCCAAAGGATAACATTATTTTAATTATGTTTTTTAAAATATATTCTAAGAACATTAAAATATCCAGTTTTCTTGTCATGATTAGAACATTATTTAAAGGTTACAAACAACATTCTAATGTTTATTTTTACCCAAAACATAACATTTAATATTCTAAAAACGTTTTCTTGTCATAATTAGAACATTAAAGGTGGGGTAAGCAATTTCTGGTAGCCAATGTTGACATTTGAAATCACCAAAACAAACACGCCCCTACCCCAAAAGGGTCTCACCCCTATTTTGATAGCTCCGCCCCACACATATACGTACGCAACCCAGGCAACGATTAGTTCTGTGAAACAAAGCAAAACCAAT
>NW_015660890.1:3378070-3401938 GCF_001515625.1 Sinocyclocheilus rhinocerous
TAATGTCCGTCCTGTGCACTGAACTCTCTCTCCTCCACATCATGAGTAGACACGCCCCTTACTGCTGATTGGCTACAAGTTTGTTTTGCTATTCGGCCCGAATCAGTT
The DNA here is from genome assembly GCF_001515625.1 of Sinocyclocheilus rhinocerous. Taxonomy (NCBI): domain Eukaryota; kingdom Metazoa; phylum Chordata; class Actinopteri; order Cypriniformes; family Cyprinidae; genus Sinocyclocheilus; species Sinocyclocheilus rhinocerous. The sequence continues at coordinate 3,378,179 of NW_015660890.1, forward strand.
TTCTAAAGCGTTTTTGAAAAATTGCTTACCCCACCTTTAAAGGTTACAAAAAATGTTTTTACAACATTCTACTAACTTTATTTTTGCTCAAAATATAACATTATCTGAATGTTTCTAAACATTCTTAGAACGTTCCAATGTCCAGATTTGATTAGAATGTTTTTTTAAATGATACAAATATGTTTCTTAGAATGTTCAAATGACATCATAAGGATGATCCAAGAATGTTGATCTTAGAATGTTTTCTCTCAATGTTATAAGAACGTATCTGAAATATTATTCAAGTTATAAGAACATTTCATAAACATGACTTTAAGAACGTTTTGTCCTAGCATTTCAGAAACGTTTAGAGCCCTGTGTGTTTGCAGGTGGCCTCTGAGTATTTTAAGGACACCACGCTGCTGCTGATAGGGGTGATCTGTCTGGCCGCCTCCATTGAGAAGTGGAACCTGCATAAACGCATCGCTCTGCAGATGGTCATGATCGCCGGGGCCAAACCTGGCATGTATGTATTCAGCAGGTGTAACACACACGTACTGCTGCAGACGGCCTCTGTGAGCTGCATGTGTTCTGCTTGTGTTGTAGGCTGGTGTTGGGCTTCATGTGCTGCACAGTGTTTCTCTCCATGTGGCTGAGCAACACGTCCACCACGGCCATGGTGATGCCCATCGCTGAAGCTGTGCTGCAGCAGCTCATCTGCACCGGCATCGCCGACTCCCTCGAAGACTCGCTGACCATAGACACGCAGGACGAGGAGAGCGGTCAGTCAGAGCATCCGTCTCAGAAGCTTTGCGTGCATTATGGTTATTATTAGCTGTGTTTTTGAATTGTTTTGTTCTTTGACAGACAAAGAGGAAAACCAAGAATCGAGCAAGAATCACCTTGAGCTGCTGGACCGCAAACACAAGTAAGATACAGTCAGCTGGATTAAACTACATCTGTTAAACAAGCCTATTCATTGCAGTTTCTCTTTGTTTTGCAGTGAAAAACATCAAGTCCGTATACTGAGTGAGGTAAGACAAAATTTGATCGTTTATCAACCCTGCAAAATTATTAGAAAGAAAACAAGAAATAAAGGGGGTTTATGCTTTGCAACTGAAAAAAAAAACTTAAAAAAAAAAAAAATATATATATATATATATAAGTTTATTATAGTTTACTAAAACGAAAGCATTTAAAACAATTTTGTTACATTAAATAAAATAATTGTTAACTGAAATAAAATAAAATATAAATAACTTAATTGCCAAAGCAACTTCTCATTTTCATTAAGTTTAACTTGATGTACTAAAATAATTCAAATTAAATAAAAATGATATTGACATATTTAAAGAAAAAATGACAAACATTTACACAATTACTAAAACTTTAACTAAAATTCACAGAAAGTAAATAGATTTATTTAAACTATTTATGTAAGTGATAGTAAGCATGCTATTTTTTTGTATTTATAATATATGTGAATGTAAACAAGGCACAGAACATATGTTTACTGTCATAAAATATAATATACTTGAGATATTTTTCTAAAAAGAGTAAATTGCATGATTCATGCAATCAGTTGTTTAATATGATCTCTTGACACTTTTAAAAGTTGGGAATGTCACTCTGAAATTTCTTTAAAAAATTTTGAAAGATTTTTAAGATGCATTGTCTGAAAACAAGTCAGACTATTTGTGATTTATTCCCAGGTAAATACATCTTCTTTTAGGAACATTTAGATTTTTATATATATATATATATAAGAGATAAAGATATGGCTTACGAACACAGTTTTTGGTAAATTAAGGCCATTTGTTTAAATGTGTTTTTCATACTCTAGGAGTTGAATGGTCTGACATTAAAGCCTGGTTTCGGTCCAGAGTTTTATAAAGAATCAAACGGATATCTGCCCGAGGTGAGACCATCAGCTAGCTGACAATAACTCAGCGCAATCTGCTGCTTACATTTCTAAAATCATTTTTCCCAATTGTTCCCAAACAGGCTCCAATCAGCATCCCTGCACCGCCAAGGAAACCCAAGATCCGGCGGGATTCGCTGTACCCCACCAATAGAGACCACATGATCTGCAAGTGCCTGTCTCTGAGCATCACGTACGCAGCCACCATCGGCGGCCTCATCACCATCACCGGCACCTCCACCAACCTCATCTTCGCTGAGCAATTCAACAAGTACGCTATCAGTCCCATAAAAGCCGCATTCAGAAAACACTGGGATTTGTTTAAGCACCTGATTCAATCCGCTCAATCTCATTTCCTGACGCTAAGCGCAGAAAAAGAACCCTTTCCTTTGTGCAACATTTCTTGGGCAAAGGTGACTGTATATTGTGACCTGGTTTTGCTGATGTAAAGATATAAATTAGAGTGAAAAGCGGGCATTTATTGGGTCAATGGGGTTTGTATTGACGCTCCTTTTATTCTTTCACATCTGATTATAGTCTTTGCTTGCTGGAAGTGCTGTTATCACTGACATATTCCAGAAATAATCAATGTAAAGCGCTAATTGGCTTAAAATGGGTCAGCGAGAAACCTTGCGCCACTTCGACCGGCTCTCAGTATCTTCTCGAGGCTTGTCTTGAACGCTGTGTAAACAGAATCTTGTCCTGTTCTTCCACACTGGAATCAGTTTGACCCCCGAACGCAGGGTGCTGGGCTGAGACTGAGCTTTCATGTGACAGAACGTGCTTTAATTATATATAAAAATGAAGTTTTTAATGACTTGTGTTTGTCGTGTAGGTGAAGTGTGAAAGGAGCTATTGATAAACCAGCTTAAACGCATTCATAACCCATTTTACTTCCATAATGTGACATATTTCAGAGCAAAACATCTTTTCTTAGTAAAAATGAAGTAGAAAAAATATAGAATGGGACTTTGTTTTATACATTGGGAATGCTGAAAACTGGTCTTTATTTGCAGGTTAAAACTACTGGTGATGTCAGCTGAAAAGAAAAGTTGTTTCAGAGGAAGAGCAAGTTTTTTTTACGAAACAATGTTTTATTTTGATATTTTTAATATTTAAATATATTTATATGTTTATTAACATTTTAATACTTTTATTTAATTCTATTTTTTAAATGTTACTTTATATTTATTTTAATATAAATATTAATATTATTTAATATTAAAATAAAAAAAATTATTAAAAAAATTATTTGGAATAATTTGAACAGAGAAAACATTCTCCACAGGACCAGGAATATGCATTAGATGTATATAGGGATAATATAATATAATATAATATAATAGAATGTAACTTGTTGCTATAACTTTTTCATAATTTGACTAAATCATGACAGCATAGAATAGAATAGAATGTAACTTGTTGCTATCACTTTTTCATAATTTGACTAAATAGAATAGAATAGAATGCAACTTGTTGCTATCACTTTTGCCTTGATCGGACTAAATTAAATAGAATAGAACAGAATAGAACATGTTGCTATCACTTTTTCATAGAATAAAATTGGTTGACATCTTTAATAATCATTTTAATTATATAAACACTGTAAAAAAAATGATTGTTGCAATCAGCTGCAATCAGTGATCCACCACTGATGTATATAGTGACATAATTATACACTTATAATATAATGCACTGACTTTTTTTTATTATATAACACTGTGACAAAAGATTGCTTCATTTAGCTATCAAAATGTAGTGCTGGAATAACTCAACTAAAATTTGATTTATCCAAATATCCAAGCTGTCATGTAATTCAACTTCACATTTCAAGTTGCCCAAAGTTCAAATTTAAAGGAAGCACAAGCACTTTTTTTTACAGCGAAGTTGTTATGTGTTTGCAGCACTAAGCTTTGCAATGAAATGTCTGTTTCAGTCGTTACCCAGAAGCGAAAGTCATCAACTTTGGCACGTGGTTCATCTTCAGTCTGCCGATCGCTCTGATCATGCTGATGCTCACCTGGATCTGGCTGCACTTTCTCTTTCTGGGATGCAAGTAAGAGAAAAATAGACACTTTGATCTTGAAATGATTTGTGATCTAGCTGAACTCAGGCTGTAATCTCCTCACAGTTTCAGAGAGACTTGCTCTCTCAGCAAGAAACGCAAAACCAGGCGAGAAATCCTGTCCGAGAAGCGCATTCATGAGGAGTACCAGAAACTCGGCCCCATCAGGTACAAGAGACTGAGCTTCTGGCTGTGCTTCAGAAACTGAGATTTTCTGTTTTCACTAAGACTTTATTTTGATGTTGTGATTTTTCTGGTGCACAGCTATCCTGAAGTCGTGACGGGCATCTTCTTCGTTCTGATGACTGTACTTTGGTTCACCAGGGAGCCGGGATTCGTCCCCGGCTGGACGTTGCTGTTTGAGAAGTACATGAACCTCTTGTGTTAACCCTTACTCAGTCAATAAATTATTTTATTTTATTTTATTCACCAGCAAAATTGCATTGGATAAAAGTGTCAGCTAAAAGTTAAAATAATTTTTAAATTTAGTTATATTTATATTGTATGTTGAATCAATTTAATTGAATTTGATTTAATTTTATTCACCAGCAAAGTTGCATTGGATAAAAGTGTCAGCTAAAAGTTAAAATCATTTTAAAATTTAGTTATATTTATAAAGTATGTTGAATCCATTTTTATTTTATTTTATTCACCAGCAAAATTGCATTGGATAAAAGTGTCAGCTAAAAGTTAAAATAATTTTTAAATTTAGTTATATTTATATTGTATGTTGAATCAATTTAATTGAATTTGATTTAATTTTATTCACCAGCAAAGTTGCATTGGATAAAAGTGTCAGCTAAAAGTTAAAATCATTTTAAAATTTAGTTATATTTATAAAGTATGTTGAATCCATTTTTATTTTATTTTATTCACCAGCAAAATTGCATTGGATAAAAGTGTCAGCTAAAAGTTAAAATAATTTTTAAATTTAGTTATATTTATATTGTATGTTGAATCAATTTAATTGAATTTGATTTAATTTTATTCACCAGCAAAGTTGCATTGGATAAAAGTGTCAGCTAAAAGTTTAAATAATTTTTTTTATTATTTATATGTATAATGTATATTGAATCCATTTCATTTTATTTTATTTTGATATTACAGATTAATATGATCCAAAGATTTTGGTTACATTCACCAGCAAAGTTAAAATTATTTTATTTTATTGTTTTATTTTATTTGTAAGATTCCAAGTTGGTTGAGAAGTTCATGAACCTCTTGTGTCAGCTCAGTCAAAAATAATGATTATTTTATTTTATTTTAGTACATGAACATGAACCTCTTGCGTTAACCCTTACTCAGTCAATAAAATTGATTTCCATTTCTAAATCCTCTAACATATACACACGTGATAAGAAAGATCGACTAAACCTCCTGTGTCCTGCAGGAAAGGCTACAGGACTGATGCCACGGTGTCTGTGCTGCTGGGATTCCTCCTCTTCCTCATCCCGGCTCGAAAGCCCTGGCCATCTGCGTTCTCCAGCGAGAGCAAAGGTCAGATCCCACGCTGCGCTACAGTACAGCCGTGCGTTCGCTCAGCAGGGTCCAGTGGACAAGCGCTTCACTGGGGTCCAGGACATGAGAGGAAAGGTGAATGTTCTCGCCCCCTGCTGGCCGACTCTGCTAACCGCTCCTCTCTCTGTTCTCTGTGCAGGTGATGATGACGATGAGGAGGAAGAGGATCCTCTGGCCCCCATGATCACGTGGAAAGACTTCCAGAGACTGATGCCGTGGGAGATTGTTATTCTGGTGGGAGGAGGATACGCACTGGCTGCTGGATGCAAGGTGAGCATTCAAATTAGGCCTATTATTAGAAACATTATGACTTTTGAAATTCCTAATTCTCACTGGCCTATTGTAATGTAAAACTAATTCTTTCCCATTATTTTAATGCAGGAAAGAATATATATATATATATTTACTTTTTTAAAGTATACATCATGGTAGTATTTGTTGTACTAAATCTACATTATACTGATTTTAATAAAAAAAATGTTTGTCCACAAGTAATGAGAATTTAGGTGAAAATGTGGTTAAATATTGTCAAAAATGCAGTGTTAATAGTCTTCCTTTAAGTCTTCCTTTATGAAATAATTTAATTTCTTATTATATTTATTTATTTGATTGTTTAATGCAATTTGATGTTTTATGTGTAATATTAATATGTGTAATGTGACCCAAACATTTCTTTGCAAGATCCACCAACAAAGTTGCATTGGATAAAGGTGTCAGCTAAAAGTTCAAATCATTTTTAATATGTGAATAAAATGTCAGCTAAGTGTCAAAAAATTAAGTAACAAGTAGTATTTCCCTTAAAATCACACCTAAAAATCCCAGTGGAAAATACTTGTTTAATAAACAGCATTTTAATAAAATGAATATATCTTGAAATTCTAAAAATATTAAATCAGAATTTTAAATCACTATTTTATTCCTTCATAAAAAATAAAATGTCTTATATGTTTTAAATGTTTATTTATTTATTTTTTGGAATTATACTTATTTTAGTTTATTTTAATATTACAATGTAACATGAATCAAAGATTTCTTTGCAAGATTCACCAACAAAGTTGCATTGAATAACAATGTCAGTTAAAAGTCAAAATCATTTTTTAATGTGATATTTATTTGATTTTATAATTTTATTTTAATATTACAGTGTAATATGACCCAAACACTCTTTGCAAAGTTATCTAACAAAGTTGCATTGGATAAATATTTTATGTTATACGTAAGATTCCAAGTAGCTTTGGATAAAAGTGTCAGTTTAGAATCAAAATATTAAAGGGTTAAGATATAAGATAGGGTTAAGATATACAAATTAAGATATTTTTGATGAATTCTGAGAGCTCTCTGACCCTCCCATAGACAGCATGTAATTACCACGATCAAGGTAGAAACGTAGCAAGGAGATCGGTAAAATAATCTATGTGACATCAGAGCTCTCAGAATTCATCAAAAACATCTTAATTTGTGTTCCGAAGATGAACGAAGGTCTTACGGGTTTGGAACGACATGAGGGTGAGTAATTAATGACAGAATCTTAATTTTTGGGTGAACTATCCCTTTAAGAAATGAGTAGCATTTCCAAAAACCAGTGGAAAATACAGAGTCTCATTTAAAAAGCAGCAATTTAATGAAGAGATATGTTTTTTGAAGAATGTTGTATTAAATCAGTAATTCTGCATCAGAACTCTTCTGTAACATCTCTGTGTTAAGTTGTGATTGAATGATGTGGCGTCTCTGGTCAGGTGTCGGGTCTGTCCATGTGGATCGGTCGGCAGCTGGAGCCGATGAGTGGTCTTCCTCCGTGGGCCGTGACACTGCTGGCCTGTCTCACAGTCCGAGACGCTGCACATCAACCCTCTGCACACACTCATCCCCGCCACCATGTGTGTGTCCTTCGGCGTCATGCTGCCGGTCGGAAACCCGCCGAACGCCATCGTGTTCAGCTACGGACACGTGCAGATCAGCGACATGGTATGACTCAACATTAGGCTGTTATATCAGCTCCGTCCCGTCTCACAGCTGTGCCAGGAACAACGCCGGGGCATCATTTGTTTTTCATAAGCAAACTGAGGGTGAAACAGGTGCCTGGTCCACTTCCAAAAGTACACCTCCTTATGATTTTAAACAGTATGTCAGACAAATAATGTGCTAGTGTTAAAGAAATGAATTGTGCTAAATCAATTAACAATTTAATATATTTTAGCACATAATTAGGACTTCAGAAAGGTAACAGGGCTAGGATGAACTAGGATTCCAGCTTTGCATATAATTTTAATATGCAAAACTACAAGATGCTCATTTGAAAGAATCATTTAATTATCAGTTGTTTATTATACAATGCCATTTTAACACAGATGACATTTTATGCTAATAAATATAACACAACTGAATAAGGAATATAAAAATACAAAAAAGTAAAATATAAAAATATATTTAAAAAAATATTCCTTGAATATAAAAAATGAATAGGAAAAAAAAAAGAAAAAAGTCAGAGAGAAACAATGAAAAGACTTTTTGACTTTTATTTATTTTATTTTATTTTTTAATTTAATTTAATTTTTTGAGTTTAAAAGGGGGAAGGTATTCAGAAGACAATTTCAGGTCTCTTAAATAAAATATTATTTTAACTAAAATCTATAAACATAATTAAAAATATTTTATTTCTGTTCTGTTTTATTATATTATATTATATTATATTAATTATATTATATTATAGAAACACAGAGGGGTGGAAAGGCCAAAAAAAGCATAATCATGATGAAAGAAAAATAAATAAATAATATCTAGATTTTTGATTGTGTTTTGAAAAATGTATTTGTTTTTATTTTATTATAATTTTTTATAATAATTAAAAAAACTATTGTACCTTAAAAACTAAATATTATATTATATTAACATTTATATTGTGGAAAAACAAAGGCCAAAAATGCCAATTAATGTTGAAAGAAATACAATAAAATAAATAAATTAGCTGGCTTTTGATGATGTGTTTTGAAAAACTTTTCATTTTAAAATGTACTAAATGTCTGCGTCAGCTAAAAGGGGAAAATATTTGATTATTAAATATTTATTTATTTTTAAGTAATATTATTTTTAACTTTATATTTTAACTAAAATCTATCATCTAAACATTATATTATATTAAAACATTTATATTGTGGAAACACATAGGCCCAAAAAAAATGCACATTCATGATGAAAGAAATTTGATTTTGGTTGATGTGTTCAAATAATGTCTGTTTTAATACATATTAAATGTCTGTATCATCTATTTATTATTACATTTATATTTAACACATACAGTATGTTTTATTTAATGATTCTTGTAAAAACCACTTACTAGGGACATATACAGTGTATTACTTTAGTCTGGGAAGCACAACAATCAGGTCATTTAAAGTATTAATTGTATAGTGACTTTTTTTTTGCCCATCACCCTGGTATACCTGCTTACTGACATGCGTTATATTGTCTCCTCGTGTTTTTCAGGTGAAGGCCGGTTTTGGAGTGAATCTGATCGGGGTTTTTGTGGTGATGTTGGCCATCATGACGTGGGGCGAGCCGCTCTTCCACCTGAGCGAGTTTCCCACCTGGGCTCTGATGCCTAACGTCACGGGCAGCTTGTAGCTGTGTTTGATCGAGGACATGGCTCATACACTGAAGGAGGCACATATACGTGATTAAGGCCTTATTTTTTATATCCGTGGAGTAAGAGGACGTCCGTCGGAGGATGCAGAACTGCTCACTGGGACTGAATGAACGGCGCGATCGCTGGAAACCATTCTATATAGCAAAGCATTAGATGTAGATTAACGTCTCTCCAAGTTTACGTGCCTACAAAACACAATCAGCGATGTTTGTGTGAAAACACCGAATGCTTTATTTTCTGACATCTAACAAATGTCGCCATGCATTTGCGTTATTTACTTCAGAGGTTTGTGCATCAGATGAAGTCGCTGCTGAAATCACGCGTAGTATCTAACATGCTCTTACCAAATGTTACATAGCTCATGTGGTCTGGTTATGGAAGATAGTTTCAAACGTTACACAAAAATCCTGGCAATCGTAAATTGAGTAAACCTCTGTGCCGCTGATCGTTGTACATACAGGAAACTAACATTTTGTTACTGTCGGCAGCGAATCGTTGTAATATGTTCTGTGATCGATTTCTTTCACCTGACATCTCTGAAAACATAATAAAACACTTTATTTTTGGGTCATTTATTTATTTTGCATTTCAAACATCACACTGAAGCTCCATACAGTACAGATGCATTGAGATAAATGATCAGACGAGACAAAAACACAATGTTTCATATAAGTTTTCACTGTCCGAGTCCAGTGTTTTCATTTCCTCCCGTGTCTATAATTTTGACGCTCCTTCAGTTGGTTCATAACCCTCGTTTTGTATTTTCTCCTTGTACTTCAAGAAGTCCCTCCGTTTGACGAAATACTTCACCTGCGAATGAATCACGACAATCAGTTCATGCAGATTCGGTGATAAATTCAACAGAATATTGCTAAAAAAACTGTATTAAATGTGCACTTGTAGTGTACTTCAAATCTTAAAAGTATATTTGTAAAACACTGTTCTTGTAGATTTTTTGTATTTAAAATGACATTTACAATGATTTCCTATTTTGTCATCCTTTAAAGAAGTACACTTGTTTGATTATAATTGTATCCACAGCCTGTTATGTGATATTACATTAAAATATATTTTAAATGTACTAAATTGCAACTTCATCATTACAAACGTGCAATTACAAATATATTTAAATGCACGAAATTAATGCATTAATGACATAAATGCATACCATATGTAATTACATCTGAAGATGTATTTAAGTCCTAATTAGGTGGGTCAAAAAAGCACAGTAATTGCATTTAAATTCTTATATATTTTCTTTAACTTAAATATTTAACATTGAAATATATCTTTTAAAGTATACTATTCCGTAATAAGCGCTCTTTCTAAAAGTATGCTAAAGTGTACTTCTTCTACATTCAGAGTGGAATATAAGTGCACTTATTAGAAAATATTGCATGCTATTTTGTAGCATGTAAATGTACAGGGAACATAAATCAAATCTTTTGGTTTCATTTTCAATAAAAGATGGTTAAATAAGCCAGTAACGAAGCTCCAAGAAATCTCAATTATGCATGACAGCTGCTGCAAATTCATTCAAATTGCAAGCAGGTGTCAAGAGATTAATATATAAAACCTTATGAATCTCAGAAGATATGTTGCTGTTTCTGCTGCACTCAGGACTATGGACTGACCCACTGGGCAGGACACTTGGCTTCAAACTCTCGCTGGTGTTTCTCGCAGGCAGATGTTTGATCCTGATGGACATCTAGACACTTCCACAGCTCGTCTCTGGCGTCCCAGCAGGCTTTGCGTCCACTGGCGTTAAGAGCGCTCATCTCTCCTCAGTCAGTCTGCAGGTTTGTCAACAACCGCAATATAAAATCATGTGTCTACATGTCAATAACACTAATAAAATGAACGTGTTTACTGATTAGCATACTGACAGACGGTAACAAATTTCTATTTGAGTACACGTTATTTAGCTGACAGTCGAGCTCTGTGAAAGAATAATATTCTAAGCGCTTACCAAAGACGGTTCATCACTTTATATACTTTCTGCAACTGTTATTAAACTACCGTAATAAGTGTTAATTAGTCATATTCTGAAGTGTAAAGAGTCCCAAGGACGCGTTCAGCATGTAAGTAATAAGGCAACTAAACATGTCGCCTTCTGATGACGCAAGCGATTGCGTAAAAGTAGTTCATTCAGTGACCGCTAGATGGGGCACTTAAACCACTTTAGTTTAATTTATTGTTGAGAAATGTTATATACATTTACATTAAAATATGGTTTTAATATAATTGTGTATTAAAACCATTAAAAATGAGTTACTTGAAATGAAGTAAACGTTAACAAGTAAAATGAAATAAAATATATATAAACTATTTTCTCATTTTAGTTTAGTTTAACTTGATGCACTAAAATAACTAAAACTAACACCGAAAAAAAAAAACTATATAGACATAAAAACTGATCTATCTATACGATTTGTTTTTACCCATGACACTAATTTGACAAAGTTTTTTGTTGTTGTTTGCTTGTTGTTTTCACAAATGTTGGCAAGGAAAAATAATATCTGGCCATTTGAAATGTGAAAATCTTTGAAAATTCAGTCTTGTTACTGATAACAACTAACTGAGATATATAAAATATAATTATTTTTTTTAATAACATTTGCGCATTGATGTCTGTAATGCTGGACCTCATTACTGGCTCCAGAGTTACTCAAGTGTCTGTTGATGCCACAATAGTTTAAACTCAAGGATGTGAGACAGAAAGTAATGGAAAACGAGATGTTTGCCACTGAATGAATAACCTTCTTCTGAGGCTTTTCAGTTTTTATGGCTTTGATTTGATCCCGTCCTTCATCAACAGTCAATACTAAGAAAGAACGTTGTTTTTGCTGCTCCATTCATAAGTTCCTCCTCGTGTTGCTGACCTCGGTGACTCATCGCAGCCATTAACAAACAGCAATTAATTGTGTGGGAATGCTGGTGAAAGTGAGACCGAGAGCAGCCATTGTTCAGCGCTGAATATCAAAGAGAAAGACTAGCACAAACATTTGAGCTCTCCGATAAACCCTCAGCCGCTTTCTTCCTCTATAATATCCAATCAACAACAGACCTTCACATCCCAGAGGATTCCATGCAGGGAAAAAGATGAAAATCTGTCGGATGAAATAATCAGACTGTAAGAGATCATGTAATGTGTTTAGAACAGTCTGTCCCGACCTGAGCAGATGAGCGACTGCTGTAATCAGTCACAACCTACCAAAAGACCCTGGTAACCACCAATACACCCTGGTAACCACATAGCAACGTCCTAGCAACCACAAAAGCGCCCTGGTAACCACCTAGTAACACCTTAGCAACCACCGATACACTGTAGTAACCACATGGCAACACCCTAGCAACCACCAAGCCATCCTGGTAACCACCTAGTAACACCTTGGTAACCAACAATACACACTGATAACCACATAGCATCACCCTAGCAACCACCAAAGCACCCTGTAAACGCTTAGTAATGCCTTGGCAACCATCAATACACCCTAATAACCACATAGCAACCACCAAGCCATCCTGGGAACCACCTAGTAACACCTTGGCAACCAACAGTACACACTGATAACCACATAGCATCACCCTAGCAACCACCAAAGCACCCTGGTAAACACCTAGTAATGCCTTAGCAACCATCAATACACCCTAATAACCACATAGCAACGCCCTAGCAACCACCAAGCCATCCTGGTAACCACCTTAGCAACCAACAATACACTATGGTAACCACGTAGCAATGCCCTAGCAACCACCAAATCATCCTGGTAACCACCCTTTTTATACCTTAGCAAACACTAATGCACTCTAGTAACTGCATAGCAACCACAAAGCACCATAGTAACCGAATGTCAAATACCAAGCATCCTGGTAACCACCTACAGTAGTAATGCCTTAGCAACCACCAATACATTCTAGTAACCACTTAGCAACCACATAGCACTGGTAACCACCCTGGTAACTACCTAGTGATGCTTTCACAACCACCAGTGTACACAAGTAACCACATGGCAACCACAAATAACTATAACTCCATACACCCTAATAACTCCATAGCAATGCCCTAGCAACCAAAGCATTCTGGTAACCAGCTTGTAATGCCTTAGCAACCATCAAATCACCCTAGTAATTGCATAGGAAACACAAAGCACCCTAGTAACCACCTAGCAACCACCAAGGCATCCTAGTAGCCGCCTACTAATAGGTGGAGTACAGTAGAGTGGTAGATCTTCCAGCCTGAGCAGCCTGAGTGACTGTTGTGCTCCACTTGTTTACTTTGAAGCGCTGATTCTTTCATCTGATAGTCTGTGTGTGTGATTATGGGTCAGTGTGGGGCTGTTTGTTTTGTTTTGTTTGTTTTCTCTCTCAGTTGCTAAGGAACTGAGATGTGGCATAAGTTGCAGTCACGCATCTGAGTTTCAGCACATATTAGCGATCAAAGTGATTTCAGTAATGTGCGGTGTTTTAATAGTTTAATAAGTGCGCCCTGGGGACTGGCACAGCAAATCATCAAATTAGCATCCCATAAAGACCTGAGACAGGACCCATAGGAGTGTGATAAATGACTTCAAACCACTGCAGCTCGTGAGGATCACACTTACTGTATCGAAACATTCATTAATAACAGAACAATCATTTGCACTGCTGGCATGTCAATTAGAAAATGTACATCAAAGCATGGTTGCTTATAATAAAACTTAATAAAATAAAAATAAATAATAATAAAAAAAAAAACGTATCTAATGGCAAAAAAAAAAGAAAATGCTTAAAACCGAAAATATAAAAATAAATGCTAATTCAAAATAAAGATTATGGTAATATACAAATAAGAATAATAAATAATGGTTACAATATAAAAATAATTCATTTCGTATTTTATAATATAAAACAAAAATAAATTTTATATATATAAAAAAATAAAAAATGTGTGTGTGTGTGTGTGTGTGTGTGTGTGAGAGAGAGAGACTTCTGTGTTTTGATTTTTCATCTCTCTGAAGGGGACAGAGAGAGGGACATTGGTGTGTGTTGTCAGAAGAAAAGCCCCCAGCGCTCTTCCTTTGGGCCCCTCTCTCTCTTTTAGACTCAAGGAGGCCTGATGTCACATTTCAGAGATTTATTTCAGTGCCATAGTGTGCTGTGTGAGGGATGGAGTTCGTTTCATGAATGGCTTTTATCAAACCCCAGGGATGCTCATCAACACACTGTTCCTGCAGAATAAAGCTTCACACGGCGCAGCGGTGTGTACAGAGTGCAGAAATGCTGCTATTTGTCCAGTGTTTTTTATGTTCATATGCTTGTGCATTGGATAGAAAAAGAGTATATTTCAAAGCACTGTCTTTTAGTGTTTTAGTGCTGAACATCTTTGGGTTTAGTGACTTGAACAAACTCAGGACATTAAGTAAAAGAACTTTGGCACTCCATTTTTCCTGCATTGATAATGCTACAAATGCACAAATAATGCAGCTTATTAAGGAGAAAAAATAGTAATTTTTTTTCTCCAAGCAATCGGAGTTTGATTTTTGCCTTGTGGATGATAAAACTGGTAAAAAAAAAAAAAAAACTCCCATAGACCGCACACAACACCCTAGCAACAACCGAAGCACCCTGTTATACACCTAATAATGTCTTAGCAACCACAAAAACCAGCAAAGTGCCTTAGTAACCACCTATAATACCTTAATCACTAATACACCCTAGTAACCACAAAACACCCTAACCACCTAGCAATGACCTGGCAACTACCAAAGCATCTTGGTAACCACCTAGTAATGCCTTAGCGACCACCAATACACCCTAGTAACCACCCAGCAAAGCAACCACCAAAGCACCCCGTTATCCACCTAATAATGTCTTAGCAACCATCAGCACACCCTAGTAACCACAAAGCACCCTGGTAACCACCAATAATACCTTAACAACCACTAATACATCCTAGTAACCACCCAGCAATGACCAAGCAACTACCAAAGCATCTTGGTAACCACCTAGTGATGCCTTAGCAACCACCAATACACCCTAGTAACCACAAAGCACCCTAGTAACCATCCAGCAACGACCTAGCAGCCACCAAAGTGCCCATGTAGCCACCTAGCAACAACATAGCAACATCCTAAAACGCACTGGAATTGTAGCAGCAAATTTTGCTACACAAATCTAGTTTTTAACAGTGTGCCATTGGTGGCATGTATTAAAACTGATTTTTCTGGTTGTATAATGCACAAATTGAGAAGGCTGTTGCAGATATGCAGATATTGAACCTCCAGCAGATAAATAAGCCGGGGGGATTTTCATTCTAACACCCCCTGTAGTGATCAGCATCGATTCGCAGCGCGCAGCAGGACGCCGGGAATATTGAAGCTGCAGCAGCACAGCTGGTTGTCGATACTGTTGATATCAACGGTGGACAAATCATCTGTTTGATCCAGCCAGAGAAACGCAAAGCCCCAGCCGAGCCAGAAGAAACCTGAGGTCACGTGATGACGCTAATGCTGGTAATGAGCCGCTCTTTCTCCCGTAATACAGATGCTTATCTAGAGTAACTCAATCCTCATGTGTGAAGGGAGGACCCTGTTGAGACTGTTGTTACGCCTTCAGTTGTGATGCTTCTCAGCGTAAACCGATCTGCCTCTTTTACTAAAGCAGATCACGGATTCTATATGCATCTGACAGAAACTAAAGATGCTATTAAGTCAAAGTTGTCTGGGTGTTTTGAGTCACTGGAACTATTCTGGATGTTCTGATTGGCTGACGCCATCTTCCTCGTTGCTTTTACGGCCGACGCAATCCCCAGTGCCGCTTTGCCTCGCAGTGACCCTCTGTTATTCACATAGTCTCTCTTTTGGTGCTTTTGTCCACCTCCCAGTGTATTATTGTCATCCAAAACCTCCCAATTAACAATGCCACTGCTTTTTCTGAAAAGACGAGGCTTGGATCTCTATCACGGGGTCAGTGTTTTTCTTGAGCCCTGAATGGCAGAACACTGGGGAATAAAGGATGTGTACTGTTTACCAGTCGAAAACAACGCAGCATTGTTGACATTAGTCTCGGCTCGCTCGAAATCGATCGTAATTGAAATGATTGCAAAGGTGCATCAGTGCCTGCATTTTTCAACCAGAGAGCCCAAGGGACGTGTATCTCGAGCACATCATCAACAGGTTTTGTTGAGTCTAAACCGTGCGCCGCAGACGTGTACAATGGGCTTCTCTGAATGCTGAAGGAGCTGTATCAAGCTCCCCCTTATAAAAGCCGTCCAGCAAGTGAAGTAGGTGCCCTGCATAAATTATGCAAATTTAGCAGAAAGGATAACAACAGGGAGTGCAGAAACAGTGTGCTTCTCTGAGGTTCAGTACAGGCACAAAAAGACGTGACCACATGCTTGGTCGAATATGTTTCAGAGGTGTAAATATTAAATTCAATATTTGTTAAAAGTTAAATATAAATTAAGGATGATCCCTATATTCAGCATCATTCAGTTCATTGTCCTATTGTGAAAACTATAACAACTAAATTTGCTTTCATTTCAAAATTAAGTGAGATATTGACTGAAACATGAAAATGTACAGCATAACATGAACGACCCATTGCATCTTGTTTTCCCCCTCTTTTCAAACAGTCCAACAGGTGTCAACAGGCAGCTTTCAGCATAAAATTCCCACCAAACCACTTACACTGCAATGCATGCACATACAATCCAAAAAACACACAAATTGCATGTTTTTTTTTTACATCTCACAAAGCTCTGAGCATATTGTAAAATGCGACCTTTACTTTTAATATCATGTTGCATGTCAGCACCGTTTCTTGACCGTGCACGTCCTGTTATTTGGACAGTAAACCAGTGATTAATTGGCCGCGAGACTGTGGTGTCTGTGGGCGGCGCGTGAACGCAGCGTCTCTCCTCTCGCGCGCTGTGGTCGTACAGTGAATGAAGCTCTAGCGTGGGAAAGACGAACAGGATACGCGAAGCACTGACATGGATCCACTGTAACATCACTGCAATAGCTGCTACTGCGTTCTCAACAGATCAGCGTTCCCTCCACGTTTAACTCCAGCACGTTTAAAGCTTGAAGACGATGCGTCTGATCGCAGCCAAATCACATCTGTTCATCGCGCAGCTGTGGCTCATCTGTCACACAGGTAACCAGTAAATACAGTGCTGAGTGATGCGTGTGTTTTGGGCACGAATGCATTGATGCGTAAAGTTGCGTGTATCCAAGAGCTTTATTTCCACAGGTTGTTAATGCATTTATATATTTATTATTGGTGAATGCATTATTTTTTGATGACAGTTTAGGTTATTGCGTTTAATCCCAGTCTGAAAGACAAAAAACATTGCAATAACGGTTTTGAATGTCTGTTAAGTGAACGGATCAAAGGTTCATGAATCTACTTTAGTAGAGTTTAATTAATAATTTCAAGTGTGTATATATTAGTTAATTTTATTTTTAAAAATATTTTATTTATTGATTCTTTTTTTGTTTACTTGTTTTAGGTTGTTGTATTTTATCCCAGTCCTATGAGACAACACTTTAAAATATATCAGACTTGAAGACATTAGAATGTCTTCTGTGTGAATGATGCAAAGTTTTATTAATCATTTAAGTGTATTGGTACCTTATTCATTCGAATCATTATATTTTGCTTTATGGTAATTTGAGTTACTTTTTAGGTTCTTACAAGGTTGTTGTTTTTGTAAAAAAACAACACACACAAAAAAACAGCATTACAATATCAGATTTTTTTTTTAATGTTTATAAATATATATGAAGTGTACTGGTCCATGCAGGCTGCCTAAATGTAATTTCCTTGCTGTGAAATTAGTTGAATTTCTGTTGGATGCTACACAATGTTTGGTTCAGTTTCACTCAAGGATGTTTCAGCTGTAGGACAGACTTTGGCTCTTTGCTCTCGGCGCTCGGTCATCGATATGATGCTCTTTTAATCTCTCTGTCTCTGTTCATCCTGCTGAATTAAATGTAATTTGACATGGTGGGGGAATATAAAGCCGTGTGTTTCTGACCGCATGTGTCTTGAACCATCTGCATCTCTTGCTGGCACATCAGAGGTCTCTTTTCCTCAAAGTTGATCTCAGCGCTGTCACAGTGCACCATTGTCCTGGCTATTTCAGTCTAAAATGTTGCTGATTTTATGCAGAAGCATTAGTTATTCCCTGTTCGGGAGTTCCACGGGCATCTGTGCTGTCACTTGTGTGTTTGTTTCGTAGATATATGCAGAGTGCTGGTGCATGTTACACCCTGTTGATGGACGTGATGGCAGGGGAAGCCCGTGTTTGTGCTGCTTTTGTCTCAGTGACACTCATTCACCATTAATGCCAGCAGCAGGAAGAGAGAGAGAGCGAGCTTCTGCCCACCAAACACATGATTGATCGATTCACACCAGGGTCACCCTGCCATGTATCCAAACAAAATAACCACAGCATGGGCGGCGATCGAGAAGATGCAGTTTAGTTTCTCTTGATCAAATGAGTGACGGCGAAAGATTGATTTTCACTGATTCGCCCACACAATCCAAAGGCATTTCATTTATTAGACGTTATCTGAAAGTGACAGGCATATCCAATCAGCTGTCACACTTTGTAACCTGTAATATATAATATAATATCGCATATTAGCTTTGGTTCCCATTCATTATCAGTTCAAGCAGATGATACAATTTGTGATCTGTAATAGTTTGCATGTGTTGCTGCAGCTTGTAGAGACGTAAAAATATCTGCTTTTTTGACTTAGCATCTCAGTTTCTTTATATATATATATATATATATATATATATATGTGTATGTGTACGTTATTGGAGATTTTGCATGCTTCATTATATGCCTGCATAAAAAGCTACTGTTCAGACCTTCATGCACTTTGGTTTACTGGTATTTGGCACCAGAAGACTGAACTTTTTTTTTCAAAAGTTACTTGATACCGGAGAGGGTTCAGAGAGGACTTATTTATTTAATACCTGTACAGTGCACATTTGTGCATGATTGTTCCTGTTGTAATCATCTACATCTGGGTCTCAACTGGTGGTTCATGACCCCAAAACACTAAATATATTCACATTAAATGCTAATTTAACTAATTATATAACCTTGCATAGCTAAAATTGCAAAATTAATAGGTATAATCAATGTTTAAAACACATCTCAGATCTTACAACCCAGAATACACAAATTCACTCAGATAAATATGGATTGCAGACCACGATGTGTTTTTTCATGCTGTGAATTATTGATGACAACGAGAGCATGAAGCCATTTAAATGTAGGAGAGGTTTAGAAACCAAAAATGATTAATTTTCCTTTATATTTATCATTTTGCATACTGTGGATTTCCTGAAGCCAAACCCGTTGAGAACCATTGCTCTATATAACCCTTTTCATCAATAAATAAATCCATGTTATATCTACATTAATTATTGATGATTATGGCCCATTTAAAATTCAGCAGTCGTACCCTATTTAAGCATAAAAAGACTCAGTTTGTATATTGGGGCATGAATAAGTGAGATTGCCTGGAGTGTGTTACGTTAAATCATGTCCTTCTGATTTCTGCAGTGAACTACTGTGAATTCACCCTAAACTCAAAGGGCAAGCTGTGCATCTCTTTACAGATCATTCCAATGAGTGTCACCATCGCAGACTCGTGTCTGTTGAGTACTAAACCGCTCCAGTTCATTTCCAGCGCCTGTCTGTGTCTAACGCAGCCTCAGGCAATATTGCTTGTACTGTTATGTCATCCTACAAATGGAAACTTACATAATGAGCAGAGGTGTTCTAGATATTAATGCACATTGGTTTTTATCAACCTGAAATTTTTGTGCTGAACCTGATGCCATTAGTTTAGGAAAGTGCATTTTTATAGCTTGATACAGACATGTCCACAGTATCTCATTTAAAGGAATAGTTCCCCCAAAAAGGCAAATTTCCTGAGAATTTACCCATCCTCAGGCCATCGACGATGTAGATGAGTTTTTGTTCGTCAAAACAAATTTGGAAAAATGTAGCATTACATCACTTGCTCGCCAATGGATCCAATGGAGCAGTGAATGGGTGCCGTCAGAATGAGAGTCCAAACAGCTGATAAAAACATCACAATAATCCACAAGTAACCCACACCACTCCAGTCCATCAGTTAACGTCTTGTGAAGTGAAAAGCAGTGTGTTTGCAAGAAACCAGCCCATCAATAAGGCATTTTAACTCTATAAACTGTAACTTTAGTCCATAATCCATAATAACACTTCCTCCAGTGAAAAAGTGCATCTCCTGTTGTCTCTCACATCAAAATCCAGCCACATATTTGTTTAGAGCTGTTGTGGCTTGTAAACAGTGCTTAATCTGTGCAGATTTCTCTCCTGATTCAGATGAGACAACTTTTTTTACTGGATAAAACAATATTATACATTTAAAGGAATAGTTCCCCCCAAAAGGCAAATTTCCTGAGAATTTACCCATCCTCAGGCCATCGACGATGTAGATGAGTTTTTGTTCGTCAAGACAAATTTGGAAAAATGTAGCATTACATCACTTGCTCGCCAATGGATCCAATGGAGCAGTGAATGGGTGCCGTCAGAATGAGAGTCCAAACAGCTGGTAAAAACATCACAATAATCCACAAGTAACCCACACCACTCCAGTCCATCAGTTAACGTCTTGTGAAGTGAAAAGCAGTGTGTTTGCAAGAAACCAGCCCATCAATAAGGCATTTTAACTCTATAAACTGTAACTTTAGTCCATAATCCATAATAACACTTCCTCCAGTGAAAAAGTCCATCCCCTATTGTCCTTTCACATTAAAATTCACAGACATATGTGTTTAGAGCTGTTTTGGGCTGTTTTAGCTCGTAAACATTGCTTGATCTGTGCAGATTTCTCTCCTGATTCAGATGAGACAACTTTTTTTACTGGATAAAACAATATTATAGATAGAGGACTCTTATTTTTGCTGGAAGCAGCCGTTTGAAGTAAAAAATGTCTTGATGGATTTGTTTCTTACAAACACGCAGCTTTTCTCTTCAGAAGATGTTAACTGATGGACTGGAATGGTGTGGATTATTGTGATGGGTTTTTATCAGCTGTTTGGACTCTGACGGCACCCATTCACTGCAGAGGATCCATTGGTGAGCAAGTGATATACTGCTACATTTCCCTAAAATCTGATGAAGAAATAAACTCCTCTACACCTTGGATGACCTGAGGGTGAGTCAATTTTCAGTGGATTTTCATTTATGGATGAACTATTCCTTTAACTTGGGTCAAAACAACACACAAACTGTTCATTCTGGTCTAAAACATTCCTCAGAGAAAAGCTATTCAGTGTTGGAGAAATACAATCTCCTGTAAAGAGGACCTCGTATTCAGAACAAATCCGGGCAGACACTGAGATGGCCAGCCGTCTTAATTTCATCCAATTTCCGTTGCATTTTTCCAAGTGGTCAGATTGCTTCTTAGTGTGTGTGTGATTTAGATTAAAATCATCTGGATATTTACTCCATGCTGAGTATCGTTTTCCATCGACTGAAGTTGGTGTTTGTGCATGTGGACGTCGAGTTAAAGAGCTTCTAAAATTCATTAATTGCATGCTCTTCTCATGTGAGAATATAAGACTTTATTCCCGAGATATAAATGCAGTTTTATAACCATTTATTAATGCGATTTATGGCAAAATTTCACACCTGTCACAGGCTACGTTCTTAACTTAAGCAGATTTCCTTCTTGTTATTTTCAATCCGAAATAGTGTTGAAATTCAGAGAGAAGATTTGTTTTCAAAGCCTATTTCTTGATTCTCTCTGTAAGCATCCACTGTCGTTCTATAGATTTTCTTCTGTAGTGTAAATATTTAGAGAGGAGACATGGAACCGATATCTCAAAAATGGAGCGTTTGGCTTAGAATATTTGTGTCCTATTAACAATTAACATTTACCCACCCTCAGGCCACCCAAGCTGTAGATGAGTTTGTTTCCTCATCAGAGCAGATTTGGGGAAATTTAGCATTACTGTCTCACTGAAGGAAGCATTATTATGGATTATGGACTTGTATTTTGGCTGGAAGTGATTTTTGTGATGTTTTATCAGCTGTTTGGACTCTCATTCTGACGGCACCCATTCACTGCAGAGGATCCATTGGTGAACAAGTGATATAATGCAAAATTTCTCCAAATCTGTTCTGATGAAGAAACATCAAGCAAGTGTATAGTGAGAGCCAGTTATTTTAGAATAAACCACTCACATTTTCCTCCAATTTGCATTTATGTATGCTTAACTTGAGCAGATTTTTTTCTTTTATGTTCATGAAATAGCGTTGAGTGAAGATTTGTTTAAGCCCATTTCTTAATTCTTGATTCTGAGGAGACACAGAACTGGAGAAACGGTGAAGGAGAAATCAAACCTCTTCCTCTTGACCTCAGGATGTGGAGCTGGAGCTCTAGTAAACCGCTGACAGTGTGCTGAACTCATAAAAGGCAGCGCTCTGGCTTTGGCTCGGTCCAGCGGACGGACAGTGAGGCGAGGAAGGAAAGTTTTTCCCTCTGTTAAAGCATGATGGAGTATTCGGTTGCCTTTCCGAGACTGATCTGGCCTGGTGTCCGAGGCGACAGAGGAGGCTCTGGAGGAAGTCCTGGTGGCTGAGCGCCACCGGAGGTTCTGTCTGTTGTCAAGGAGTTTCCTCTGGCATGTCCTAAAAGTGAATGGAGAGCGTCTCCTGCTCGGATGTGCTGCGACCAGCCCAGATCAAAGCACTGTGTAATATATATTGTCAGGCACAGAGCTTGTTCTCAGTCATTTGCTATTACACTCCTAAAAATAAGTTTCGGAAGTGGATTTTCACAGTGATGCCACAGAAGAACCATTTAGGGTTCCTGAATCTTTCAGCGAACAGTTCTTAAAATAATCTTTTTTTGAACATTCTAATAATTGAAAGAACCTTTTTCCGCTTCAAAGAACATTGAAAGATTCCATGGATCTTAAAGGTTCTTCATGGAACTATAGATTCTAATAAAGAACCTTTATTTTTAAGACTTTATCACTTGTGCTCAATTAGTGCACTGACAATGCACTTTAGATTTTAGACGATTTGCATGAAAAATATTAATGAAAAAGTTGCATCTTTTAAATTTGCTTGCTTTAAAGCACCTCTGTTACATCCATAGACATTCAGTTGGACGTATATGACAACGGAGTGCTCTAGGAATCACCTACTGTAAAAATGCCCTGGCAACAGTCTAGAAACCCCTAGCAACCATATAGTGAGCGCAAACGATTTCAGAATGAGCCACTTACATTTTCTTCACTTTTACATTTATTTATTTAGCAGATACAGATTTTTACAAAATGGATAAAGGCATCAAAACAAATTTTTTTTTTACAAAAATGTACAAATGTAAAAATATTATTTATTTATTTGTATTTTTACATTTGTTTGTTGGCTTGCTGAACATTTATTATAAATATAATTAATATTTGTATTATTTATTAATAAAATAATATTTATATACATAAATATAATATTTATTTATTTGTATTTTTACATTTGTTTGTTAGCTTGTTTTAATAGTTGAACATTTAGTATAAACATTATGTATATTTGTATTATTAATTATATAAATAATATTTATATACATAAAT
>NW_015660890.1:3403605-3408781 GCF_001515625.1 Sinocyclocheilus rhinocerous
ATGGGTGCCGTCAGAATGAGAGTCCAAACAGCTGATAAAAACATCACAATAATCCACAAGTAACCCACACCACTCCAGTCCATCAGTTAACGTCTTGTGAAGTGAAAAGCAGTGTGTTTGCAAGAAACCAGCCCATCAATAAGGCATTTTAACTCTATAAACTGTAACTTTAGTCCATAATCCATAATAACACTTCCTCCAGTGAAAAAGTCCATCCCCTATTGTCCTTTCACATTAAAATTCACAGACATATGTGTTTAGAGCTGTTTTGGGCTGTTTTAGCTCGTAAACATTGCTTGATCTGTGCAGATTTCTCTCCTGATTCAGATGAGACAACTTTTTTTACTGGATAAAACAATATTATAGATAGAGGACTCTTATTTTTGCTGGAAGCAGCCGTTTGAAGTAAAAAATGTCTTGATGGATTTGTTTCTTACAAACACGCAGCTTTTCTCTTCAGAAGATGTTAACTGATGGACTGGAATGGTGTGGATTATTGTGATGGGTTTTTATCAGCTGTTTGGACTCTGACGGCACCCATTCACTGCAGAGGATCCATTGGTGAGCAAGTGATATTCTGCTACATTTCCCTAAAATCTGATGAAGAAATAAACTCCTCTACACCTTGGATGACCTGAGGGTGAGTCAATTTTCAGTGGATTTTCATTTATGGATGAACTATTCCTTTAACTTGGGTCAAAACAACACACAAACTGTTCATTCTGGTCTAAAACATTCCTCAGAGAAAAGCTATTCAGTGTTGGAGAAATACAATCTCCTGTAAAGAGGACCTCGTATTCAGAACAAATCCGGGCAGACACTGAGATGGCCAGCCGTCTTAATTTCATCCAATTTCCGTTGCATTTTTCCAAGTGGTCAGATTGCTTCTTAGTGTGTGTGTGATTTAGATTAAAATCATCTGGATATTTACTCCATGCTGAGTATCGTTTTCCATCGACTGAAGTTGGTGTTTGTGCATGTGGACGTCGAGTTAAAGAGCTTCTAAAATTCATTAATTGCATGCTCTTCTCATGTGAGAATATAAGACTTTATTCCCGAGATATAAATGCAGTTTTATAACCATTTATTAATGCGATTTATGGCAAAATTTCACACCTGTCACAGGCTACGTTCTTAACTTAAGCAGATTTCCTTCTTGTTATTTTCAATCCGAAATAGTGTTGAAATTCAGAGAGAAGATTTGTTTTCAAAGCCTATTTCTTGATTCTCTCTGTAAGCATCCACTGTCGTTCTATAGATTTTCTTCTGTAGTGTAAATATTTAGAGAGGAGACATGGAACCGATATCTCAAAAATGGAGCGTTTGGCTTAGAATATTTGTGTCCTATTAACAATTAACATTTACCCACCCTCAGGCCACCCAAGCTGTAGATGAGTTTGTTTCCTCATCAGAGCAGATTTGGGGAAATTTAGCATTACTGTCTCACTGAAGGAAGCATTATTATGGATTATGGACTTGTATTTTGGCTGGAAGTGATTTTTGTGATGTTTTATCAGCTGTTTGGACTCTCATTCTGACGGCACCCATTCACTGCAGAGGATCCATTGGTGAACAAGTGATATAATGCAAAATTTCTCCAAATCTGTTCTGATGAAGAAACATCAAGCAAGTGTATAGTGAGAGCCAGTTATTTTAGAATAAACCACTCACATTTTCCTCCAATTTGCATTTATGTATGCTTAACTTGAGCAGATTTTTTTCTTTTATGTTCATGAAATAGCGTTGAGTGAAGATTTGTTTAAGCCCATTTCTTAATTCTTGATTCTGAGGAGACACAGAACTGGAGAAACGGTGAAGGAGAAATCAAACCTCTTCCTCTTGACCTCAGGATGTGGAGCTGGAGCTCTAGTAAACCGCTGACAGTGTGCTGAACTCATAAAAGGCAGCGCTCTGGCTTTGGCTCGGTCCAGCGGACGGACAGTGAGGCGAGGAAGGAAAGTTTTTCCCTCTGTTAAAGCATGATGGAGTATTCGGTTGCCTTTCCGAGACTGATCTGGCCTGGTGTCCGAGGCGACAGAGGAGGCTCTGGAGGAAGTCCTGGTGGCTGAGCGCCACCGGAGGTTCTGTCTGTTGTCAAGGAGTTTCCTCTGGCATGTCCTAAAAGTGAATGGAGAGCGTCTCCTGCTCGGATGTGCTGCGACCAGCCCAGATCAAAGCACTGTGTAATATATATTGTCAGGCACAGAGCTTGTTCTCAGTCATTTGCTATTACACTCCTAAAAATAAGTTTCGGAAGTGGATTTTCACAGTGATGCCACAGAAGAACCATTTAGGGTTCCTGAATCTTTCAGCGAACAGTTCTTAAAATAATCTTTTTTTGAACATTCTAATAATTGAAAGAACCTTTTTCCGCTTCAAAGAACATTGAAAGATTCCATGGATCTTAAAGGTTCTTCATGGAACTATAGATTCTAATAAAGAACCTTTATTTTTAAGACTTTATCACTTGTGCTCAATTAGTGCACTGACAATGCACTTTAGATTTTAGACGATTTGAATGAAAAATATTAATGAAAAAGTTGCATCTTTTAAATTTGCTTGCTTTAAAGCACCTCTGTTACATCCATAGACATTCAGTTGGACGTATATGACAACGGAGTGCTCTAGGAATCACCTACTGTAAAAATGCCCTGGCAACAGTCTAGAAACCCCTAGCAACCATATAGTGAGCGCAAACGATTTCAGAATGAGCCACTTACATTTTCTTCACTTTTACATTTATTTATTTAGCAGATACAGATTTTTACAAAATGGATAAAGGCATCAAAACAAATTTTTTTTTTACAAAAATGTACAAATGTAAAAATATTATTTATTTATTTGTATTTTTACATTTGTTTGTTGGCTTGCTGAACATTTATTATAAATATAATTAATATTTGTATTATTTATTAATAAAATAATATTTATATACATAAATATAATATTTATTTATTTGTATTTTTACATTTGTTTGTTAGCTTGTTTTAATAGTTGAACATTTAGTATAAACATTATGTATATTTGTATTATTAATTATATAAATAATATTTATATACATAAATTCCATAGACATTCAGTTGGACGTATATGACAACGGAGTGCTCTAGGAATCACCTACTGTAAAAATGCCCTGGCAACAGTCTAGAAACCCCTAGCAACCATATAGTGAGCGCAAACGATTTCAGAATGAGCCACTTACATTTTCTTCACTTTTACATTTATTCATTTAGCAGATACAGATTTTTACAAAATGGCATCAAAACAAATTTTTTTTTTACAAAAATGTACAAATGTAAAAATATTATTTATTTATTTGTATTTTTACATTTGTTTGTTGGCTTGTTGAACATTTATTATAAATATAATGAATATTTGTATTATTTATTAATAAAATAATATTTATATACATAAATATAATATTTATTTATTTGTATTTTTACATTTGTTTGTTAGCTTGTTTTAATAGTTGAACATTTAGTATAAACATTATGTATATTTGTATTATTAATTATATAAATAATATTTATATACATATAATATTTATTTATTTATTTCAGAATAACTATGTACATCCTCTTCAAAAATCCTTACAGAGCCAAACTGTCTTTCTAAAGCTATGAATTCTTTTCTAGGTTAATGTAATTTACTAGTTATGCAAGCTGAAAAGAAGTTTATTTTTTCATCCTAGGTCAACAGGGAAATCTCACAACAGGGCCAAGGATATATACGACCCAAGTATGTTTACAAAAGTATTCTGAAAAAAGTTTGGATGAGGATAAGAAATCCCACAACAGCAACACAGCCTTGATTTTTTTCCCCCCCTTTTTTTTTCCTTTTGTGTCTTACAAAAACACAGATCCTGTTTAAGTTGAACTTACAGAGAACTCTGCAGTCATAAAGGCAAATTCATTTCCTAAAAGTTGGAATAGTGAATTTGGTCGTTGATGGGAATCTTGGAGGCAGGGCAGTGTTTGAGGGTGTCAGAGAAGGTATAAACCCCAGCTGTTGACTGGCATTACTACCTTCAGCTGCAGTCAGTGTGTTCTCACGCGGACCGCATGTCACTTTCCCCCTGACCCTGCAGCAACAGCTGCCATAGCCTGCTGCACTCATGCACTATTACATACTGTGTCCTACTGCAGGATCCCCTCGCTTTAGGAGTATCTCTACAGCACCAAAAAAAACATCCTAGCAACCACACAGCAACGTTCTAAAAACATCCTAGCAACCACACAGCAAACATTCTAAAAACATCCTAGCAACCACACAGCAACGTTCTAAAAGCATGCTAGCAGCCACACAGCAACGTTCTAAAAACATCCTAACAACCACACAGCAATGTTCTAAAAACATCCTAGCAACCACACAGCAACGTTCTAAAAACATCATAGCAACCACACAGCAAACGTTCTAAAAACATCCTAGCAGCCACACAGCAAACGTTCTAAAAACATCCTAAAAGTCAAAGTGCGCTAAAATTGCGATCACATTTTTTCTACAGGCAAAATCCAGTCATTCCAGTAGGAATCTGTGCATTCTGGAGTTTAGCTTGAGCGCTTGAAAAAGTTCACCATGCAGATTTTGCTCATGTTTAAGTTGGTCATGTGAATTCTGCACACTGACCAACAGAAAGCTGCTTGGTTTGAAAGTGACGTCTGTGTGAGTTGTATTTTGTACACCTCTACACTATTATTGACAATAGACAATGGACATTTTTTGCACAATTTGTTGAAATTTCACCAATGTGACTACACCTTAAGTTGTATCCGTTGTGAAATCTGTGCGTGGAAATCTTTCACCCTCATCGCAAAATTCCCAATCGCATGGATTCCTATTGAAACGACAAAAACTGGCCGAACAACTGCAAATGTGACTATATCTTAAGATGTGGAAGAGAACCATTGAAGAATTTGTTTTATTTTATATTTTATTTTAGGATTTTATTTATTTTAAGATTATTTTATTTTAACTTGTTTTTTGTTGTATTTTAGTTTAAAATGTTTATTTTATTTTATTTTAGAATTATTTTATTTAATTTTATTTGGGTTTTGGACCCCATTGAGAAAAAAAATCTTCTTTTGTGTTCCAAAGGAAGTCATTCAGGTTTGGAACAACATGACGGAGTAAATGATGAAAAAAATTAACTACCTTTTTAAATGGATATTTCACAATT
>NW_015660890.1:3409601-3412436 GCF_001515625.1 Sinocyclocheilus rhinocerous
TATATATACATAATAAATATACACAGCAAACACTCATATATTATGTAAGCAAAACTTTTTATTTTAGATGCGATTAATCGTTTGACAGCACTATCCACAAAAGAATTGCCATTGACTTCCATAGTATTTTTTTTCCATACTATGGAAGTCAATGGCTACCATCAACTGTTTGAGTGCCCATACCCTTTAAAATATCTTCTTGTGTGTTCATCAGAAAAAAGAAACTCATACAGGATCGGAACAACTTGAGGGTGAGCAAATAATGACCAAATTTTCATTTTTGTGTGAATTGTCCCTTTAAGTTCTCATTTAGGCAAGTTCAGATGGATTATATTTCAGGATGTTATATTTCCAAAAATGTGTTCCTATTATAGCAAAGCTTTAAACTTTCTTCTGTCTTCAATTATTTCCCAACTGGCTGTTTTCCAACCTTTGACCTTGGGGATCCAAATATAATCTGCGCCTTTGGGAACACATGTCATAATTCAGTTTGCTGTCAATTTGAGCAAGTGTGTCGTGTGAATTCAGGCCATGACTCTTCTCAGTGTCAGACAGGTGTTCTCCATCATATGAGAGCACAGTTCACAGGCTGCGTTTCCTCCAGGCGACGGGGTGAGGAGGGGGACTCATGTTTTTGTTCTTGAGTTAGAAACACGACGTGCTGGCCGGCTTCCCCGAGACTTTTCTAATCCTCTTATGTATTTAAATGACTCTGGAGACGTTTACAGAGGGCAGAGGATGCTTACGATCCCTCCCCCATGCGTGAACCAGACACATGCAGAGAGTGTTTCCCAGTCGAGCAACTGTAGTAAACTACTCTCCTTCAACAAACTCTTCAAACTTTGCACTTAAATATAGGTTCGGAGGAAAAACTGTTAATGTGAAGTTGGAAACTTGAAAACTTTATAAAAGCTCTGACTTCCACTTTGTGACATCATGTGAGCACAACTAAAAAGACAGTGACTTTAATAGATAAAGGGAGTCAGGGAGCAACTTCTATATACAGTGGGTACGGAAAGTATTCAGACCCCCTTAAATTTTTCACTCTTTGTTATATTGCAGTGTAATAGTTTTAATATATAAAACTATTACATACAAATTTTGAATAGAGAGCAATTCCCAATCATGTAACCAATTTCTATATTCCATTTTAATAATAATCATATGTGATTATTATTATTATTATTATTAGAAATGATTACATAAAATATTTTGATATAATTTCGAAAGCAACTTTCACTCATGTAAGAATTTTTATATTTTATTTTAATACTAATTGCATGTTGTTGTTATTATTAATATTGCATTAAATTATTACATATTAATATATTAATTACATTTTTAAAGCAACTTCCATTAATGTAACCATTTTTATATTTTATTTTAATACTAATTATATGTTGTAGTAGTAGTAGTAGTAGTTATAATAATAATAATAATAATAATAATACTAACAACAACAACAACAACAACAAATTATTATAATAATTACATTTTCAGATCATTATCATTATCAGATTCATGTAACCATTTTATATTCCTTTATAATCATACGTAAATATTTTTGTTGTTGTCTGTTGTTGTTATTATTATTATTATTATTATTATTGTTTTTATTATTATATGAAATGATTACTTGATGTAAATGATATCTGATATCATGATATATATGATAATTATTTTTACTTTTAATTAAGATTTTATTTGCTTCTAAATATATTGATTATTATAAAAAATGATTATTTGAAATATATTGATTAAATTCAAAAGAGAAAATATTTAAATATCTAAAATAAATTTAAATATCTTATTTATTAAATATATTTACTTTAATTAAACATGTGCTTTCTTTTAAATATATTGATTATTATCTTGTGATCACTCATAGATCAAAATTATTTTAACATTGAGTGTTTCCATAGAAACATAATTTCCAGGGATGACTCTCATAATCACCATAATTTGGATGAGCCGTGAACACAGGCTTCAGCTACTGCTGCTTGTTTAGAAATATCTCATGTAATAGTTTTGGTTTATCTGGAAAATGGAAGCAAATCCCCAGTCGTGTTTCTTTTTGTTTCTTGTAGAGAGCAGTGAGAATGCGAGAGGGGTCCGGTGAAGGGCTTGTTTTATTGGTGATAGACTCATTAACATCAAACTGTGAGCAATTTTAATCTAATTTGCCGCAGGCTTTTCTCTCGGTGCCTGTGAAATGGAGCCGAGCCAAAGAAGCTCAGCAGCTTTAGTGGAGCGCAGGTCGCTGTATGATACTGTTCTTGTGAATCGGGACGAGCAAAAGAACTTCTTCCACTCGCATTTTCATCGCCCGGCCAACTGGGATTTACTCCAACACAAAGCCTATTTTTAAAAAGGAAAGGTCCTAAACAAATGGGTGTTTAACCATGTTTTACCACAAGAATAGTGGATGTAAATAATGTGGAGTGGTGCAGTGAGATTTCCTAGCTAATTTTTGCACTGGTCTTCAACCCTGAAACATTCAACCCTGTAGCAGTTTTGAATGGCACAAAACAAAATAAATTATAATTAATCGCGATTAATCGCATCCAAAATATAAGTTTTTGTTTACATCTTTTTTAAAAAGTTCATTTTAGATTACAATAAAATCATTATTTTTAATGATTATACAAGTGTGTATATACAATATACAAGTGTATATTATTTTTAGTATTTAAATATATAATATTGTATACAAAATTAATTAAAAATTGTTAAATTATAGTAAATAAATATTATATACATTTTGTTTTTTATATTATAAAATTATTTTAAAGGGGTCATATGATGCTGCTAAAAAGAACATTATTTTGTGTATTT
>NW_015660890.1:3412451-3428168 GCF_001515625.1 Sinocyclocheilus rhinocerous
TGACTCTTAACTTTTATAAAGAATATCTCTTTGGATTTGAGACTTTAGTCTTTGCAACTTTACAGATCTTCTTTATGCACCAAGAGCTTGTAACACTCCAAAGAGAAAGGAAAAAATGAAATCACATCATATAACCCCTTTAATATATAATAGTGTATTTTTAAATGTATTTTTTAAAATAGTATAATAATTAATTAATTATTCATTATAATTAATGTTATAAAAGTAGTTTATTTTATAGTATAAAATCTTCAATTAAAAAATATAATATTGTACAAAATATATTTACAAATTTCTACTGTTTCTTGGGAATAACCCTTATATGGACCACAGAGGTGCTTGTGTTTGTGAAGACTCTTCCAGAACAACTTGTGTCTGCTGTTCTTTGTAATAATGGCTGTTCTGTGGCAAAAGTCTTCAAAGGCTCTATTGTGGCAGCGGCTCTCGGTCACCATTCACTGAGAAATGGGCTCTGAGAGGCAGGGACGGGACCGGCCGTATTACACACGGGACGGGTCAGACGGTCAGACTGTTAAAATGCTAAAATGCTCTTTAACTGATTTTTACATGCTTCAGTGGTTTGCAGCTTCGCCAAATCTCTAGGAAGGACATTCTACATCTGATCCGCACACTGACTCTTGGACTTTGTGACTAGTTTAGTTGGTTACAGTCTGGCACATGCAGTTTCTTTTCCTTTAAGTCCCATCAAAACATTTGAAGTTGTTGGTTATCAGAGGTTATGGCTGTAATCCAGACACAACTGTGTGTGTTTGAGCTCATGTGTCCTTTCATCTCAACTTTCCCTTCTACAACAGTGACACTTTCATCTACAGATATTTATACCGCATTCTAGTCAAATAGGAAAGTCCGCTTTAGTCTGATGACACCAGTTTAAAAGTATAACCTACTGTAACACCCTAGCAAACGCACAGCAATGCATTATATAAGCAACAACATAACAATGCACTGTATATTCCAATTAGAGCACTTTAGCAACCCCATAGTAATGGCCTTGCAACCAGAAAACAATGCACTACATATACTATTTAGAACACTTTACCAAACGCATAGCAACGCCCTAGCAACCACATAATAATGCATTATATTGCTCTTTAAACACTTTCCAACCACATAGCAATGCCCTAGCAACCACATAGGAATGCCTCCTTGCAACAACATAGCAATGCACTGTATATTCCATTTAGAACACTTAAGCAACCCCATAGCAACGCCCTAGCAACCAGATAGCAATGCACTACATATACTATTTAGAACACTTTACCAAACACAGCAACACCCTAGCGACCACATAATAATGCATTATATTGCTCTTTAAACACCTTCCAACCACATAGCAATGCCCTAGCAACCACATAGGAATGCCTCCTTGCAACAACATAGCAATGCACTGTATATTCCATTTAGAACACTTAAGCAACCCCATAGCAACGCCCTAGCAACCAGATAACAATGCACTACATATACTATTTAGAACACTTTACCAAACACAGCAACACCCTAGCGACCACATAATAACGCACTATATTGCT
This sequence comes from Sinocyclocheilus rhinocerous, assembly GCF_001515625.1. Taxonomy (NCBI): domain Eukaryota; kingdom Metazoa; phylum Chordata; class Actinopteri; order Cypriniformes; family Cyprinidae; genus Sinocyclocheilus; species Sinocyclocheilus rhinocerous. Next base: position 3,414,002 of record NW_015660890.1, read on the forward strand.
TTTCGAACACCTTCAACCACATAGCAATGCCCTAGCAACCACATAACAATGCATTGTATATACAACTTAAAATACTTTACAATGCCCAATATATACCACTTTAAACACCTTAGCAACCACATAGTAATGCACTATATATATCATTTAGAACACCATACCAACCACATAGCAATGCTCTATATACCACTTCAAACACCTCAACAACCACATAACAACGCACTATAGGCTATGTATCATTTAGAACACCTAACCAACCACATAGCAACACCCTAGCAACCAAGTAGCAATGCACTGTTTATACTACTTAGAACACCTTAACAACCACACAGCAATGCACTAATAACACTTAGAACACCTTAGCAACAACATAGAAACATCTTGGCAACACCTTAGCTTGGTGGTGGCCATTTTTTCAAGGGTAAAACCCAACAATCTCCAAATAATTAGTGTATCCTGTCACTTGTGTAATGATTTGACTCGAACACTAAAGACTGTTGTTTTATTTCGTGGATTCTCTGAACGTTCTGCCTCTAGTGTTTGTTTGGCTCTGTGACTCCAGCTCTCCTCATCTCTCTCTTCCAGATCTGGCCGTGTCGTACCTGAGAGGTCAGCGCAGACTCGCCGAGGACGTCGACTGGGCTTACACAGGTGGGTTGAGCTGAACAAACGCTCTTATTGTGTGCGTGTCAGCAGACTCCGGTGTGGCACAGCACTGGCTTCAACCCAAACGCCTTAGAAAGCCTTTCTCCTGTGAGCGAGAGACAGGGATACGCTAGCAGAGGGATCAATGTCCGTTCTCCATTAGAGTCGCCCGCTGACCCACCGGTGCTGGAGATTAGCTGAAAGTCTGAGACACTTTAAGACACTCAAGACTTTCAAAAGAGTAAGTGACATTCAGGATTGTTGGAGGGCTTTGACTTGTGGCTTTTAAGTCAGGATGCCTGTTTTAAGGAGTATTTTTGTGACTTTTAGTCCATGACTATTAGAAGGTTTTTTTTGTTTTTTTTTTAAGTTTCAGTTTTCAGTAGAAAAGCTGAATGTTTAAAATGTACAGTCATTCTCTTACCTGGAAAAGGGACCAAAACGGAGTCACTCACTGACGAGAAAACCATCAAAACAAATGTGACGTTAAGTTTCCAGATGGTGCCAGTGACTGATGAGATGAATTATGGTAAATTAACCTCAAAGAAAATGTGAAATGAATCATCCAACACAATCCTTAAAATAGTGTCATTATGTAGAACAGGTTTGTGTCAAATTTCCTTGTAAAAATGTTTTAAATGGTTCAAATAAAATAAAATAATTTTTAGATGTGTATTTTAATAATAAGAATTTTTAAATAGTTTTGACAAGGAAATCTGAGACCTTGTTTGTTTATTTACAATTTGATTACAATATGTATAATAAACAAAAGATAAATATATTATTGTATATATCTAAATATAAATACAAATATATTTAATTAAAATTAATTTCATAGGTGTGTTTCAATAATAACCTATAGTTTAAAAAAAAAAAGTTGTTTTTTTTTTACAAGGAAATCTGGCAAACCTTGTTTTTTGTTTAGATTTATTTATTTGATTACAATATGTGTAAAGAATGTAAATAAACAAAATTATAGCTATTTAAATCTAATAATAATAATAATATGAAAATAATAAGAAGAACAAGTTAAAAAATTATTTATAAATAATAAAAAAATAATTTATAAGGAGATTTATTTAAATATTTAATCTAGTACTTTGGTACTAGCTGCTTGATTTAGATCATATTTGTGACCCTGGACCACAAAACCAGTCTTAAGGGTCAATTTTTCGAAATTGAGATTTATACTGAAGGATGAATGGAATAGAAAAATCTAAATATTGAGAAAATCGCCTTTAAAGTTGTCCAAATGAAGTTTTTTGCAATGCACATTACTAATCAAAAATTAAGTTTTAATATAAACAATAATAATATAAACATATAAAATTTACAGTAGGAAATTTACAAAATATCTTCATGGAACATGAAGAATGCCTTGTGATGGGGAAAAATGTATGTAATATGTACTGATATATACTGATATATACTTTGTTTAATATTTCATCTAATAGTTGTGTGCTTATGTGGAGCGTTTCAAATCAGTCATTTATGAGGCTCAGTTTGAATCAGCATGCAGCTGTCTATGTAGGCAGTAAACGGCTGGACTGCTCACTTGGTTTTGGGACGGAGTTCTTACATGATCATGGGTTACTGTAGCATGTCAGTCCCCCGTCGAGCCTGTTTTCCAGAGCCCAGGGGTGTGTAATTCCTGCCGCTGGCATGGGTCCCGTCTCCATCTGCTGCGGGGGCCGCCGCTCTTTTCTCTAAGAACGCTCTGATAACCTGCCGCCTCCGTCCTCAGCAGCACCTCTGCTTTACTGCTCATGATCTCGTGATGTACAGATACATATGTTTCTCTAGAGCAAATGGGTAAATGTTGTGTTGAAGTGTAAATTACTGATCGATCGCATTGCTCTATGGTGTACACAAGCTTAGTTGTCATGGAAACGACTCCACAAGTTACTCACATTCAAGCTACATCCTGTGAACAGTGAATATAATTATATATTTGGAAGAAATAAAGGACAGTTTAAACTTAAATAATTTGCAACATTCATTTGCAACATTCATTTCATTCGTTGAAATATATCATATTTAACTATATGATATATTATCCTAACATATTGTATATTAATATACATCTTATATAATATATCTTATAAAAAATTATCTGTATTTTTTTTAAAATATAGTTTTAAACAAATATATTTAATATAAATATATTTAAATATATAATATTTTATATTTAATTTAAAAATAACAAAAAAATGGCATTTTAAACTTAATTAATTATTGACATTTAATTGTTAAACTATTTAAATAGTACACTATTAAATATTTTTATTTACAATATTTTTTTAAATTATATTGTAGCCTACTATTCAATTGTTGACCATCAGAGAAGGTGTGTTTTTGTGAATAGTTGCTCCTTTATGAGTCCACAGACATTCACACCGGTTGTTCGCTCTACCTCTTCTTTGCCAACTTTCTTTCGTGGAAACTGTTGTGGATAATTGGTTGGTGTAATCAGACTGAATGTCGGTGTGGATCAGGGTGTCATTATGGTGGGGGAGGAATCCACATTAACCGTTCCCGACTGTGATCACGTTCGTTCCCATACGCCATAATTCTGCAGATCGCTTCAAAGGCCAAAGCGCATCCTACCTGTTATTGCAGCCTTCGATCGTGAGCGATCTGACCTTACATGCTGTTAGAAAAATATAAATATTTAAAATGTCAGAGCAGCCCAGAGGTCTCAAAATCCTTGAAATTACTTCAGGCTCTGCGTTTATGCCACATACGCAGACTAGCGGTTACCATAGCAGCAGCACTTCTCTTTGATTACAGCGTATCCATGTGTGTGTGTGTGTGTGTGTGTGTGTGTGTGGCAAGCCATCTTAATCCTCAATGTTCTAGCATGCATTTTCATGCTAATAAATGTCTAATAAAAAAGTTGTAGTATCATAATGAATAGGTACTGGTAACTAATATCTAAAGTTTTGTAAAAAGCTACTAGTACCAAAGCACTAGTAGCTAATAAATAAGTGCTAATGGCTAATAAGCAATAGGAAAGGTCAGCGCTAATGTCTGAAGAATAAGCACTAGTAGGTAATCCCGTAAGAAAATTAATCATGGTTTTACTACAAATAAAAAATAGTTAAACCATGGTAACCACAAATTAACCATGGTTTTGCTACACTAACCATATAGTTTAACCATGGTATTTGTAGTAAAACTGTGGTTATACAAAGGGTAATCAATCCGCCAAAAAAAAATTTCATAAGGGATAAATCAGCATTAGTAGCTAAAGAATATGCACTAGTAGCTTAGCACTAGTCACTAATGGAAAAATCACTAGTAGCTAATTAATTAGCAGGGGGTAGCTAAAGAATGCATGCTAGTAGCTAAAGAATTAAAAGTTATAAGCCAAAGAATATGTGCTAGTAGCTAATGAATAACCACTAGAAGCTAATGAATAAGCACTAATAGCTAAAGAATAAGTACTAGTAGCTAAAGAAGAGGTGCCAGTAGCTAAAGAGTAAGCGCTAGTAGTTAATGAATAAGCGCCAGTAGCTAAAGAATAAGAGCTAATATTTAATGAATAAGCATCAATAGCTAAAGAATAAGCGTCAGTAGCTAAAGAATAAACATCACTAACTAAATAAGCATCAGTAGCTAAAGAATAAGCACTAGTAGTTAATGAATAAGCGTCAGTAGCTAAAGAATAAACGTCACTAACTAAATAAGCATCAGTAGCTAGAGAATAAGCACTAGTAGTTAATGAATAAGCGTCAGTAGCTAAAGAATAAACGTAACCAACTAAATAAGCGTCAGTAGCTAAAGAATAAGCACTTGTAGTTAATGAATAAGCGTCAGTAGCTAAAGAATAAGTGCTAGTAGTTAATGAATAAGTGCCAGTAGCTACAGTATAAGCGCTAATAGCTAATGAATAAATGCTAGGAGCTAAAGAATAAGCAGCTAATGAATAAGCACCAGTATCTAAAAATAAGCATTAGTCCTTAGTGGCAAAGACACTAGTCGCTAAAAAATAAGTACTAGTAGTGTGAAAATAGATGCTAGTACATTTTAAGGATTAAATGTTAAAACAGCTTGCCATATTGTGTGTCTGCTTGATCCAGATGCGCACTGCTGTATCCTGACAGACTCATAGCACAAAACGCTGTTTTCCTGTTGAATGTGGATCCATCAATCAGGCTAACGGCCGACGTTTGTCGATATTAAGTAGTTCATGGATGTGTGGTTCTGCTGTCCCCACATGGTGGACGTGATCCTGTATAGCCTGTTAGGGACGTATTAATTATGTTGTAGCTTAAGAGGGTGAAGAATTGCCACCCAGGAGCTGAAAGTGAAATCACTGTGAATATATATATACACATTAATCGTCCTTCCAGGGAACATAGAGCTGATAATTCAGATCTAGTGTCTTAAAGACACGTCCTCGGCGACACTTTTAATCAGCTGTGTTTATGTTTGTGTGTGTGTTTGTTCAGTGATGTGTGACCCGTTGCCATCTGCTCTGTGACTTTATCATCTGCTGAAGTCAGTGTGATATATCATAGCGCTCGGTTTATGTTCAACATCACTGCAAGTGGCATTATTCTGCTCTGATCAGCACTGACTCTTCATATGCCATACCATGTGCTTCAGTTTGCTGCCATATGCCATTGGTTTACATTTTTGGCCTTTTTATTTGTAGTGTACAATAGAGAAATCAGAAAATTTTAGGCAGAAGAGGATCAAGAAAATGTCAAAACACATTTGAACCACAATGTTTTAGAAGAAGCACTGAATCCAAGGCACATGCTTTAATAAAATACATAAAATAAATATTAAGATATTAACTATAGCTTTGTCTCTTTATAAGAAATATAATGTCCTTTTAAAAAATATGTAATAAATGTTTAAAATAATAGAAATATTTAAAATATTATTCATATATATTAATATAATAATATTATTATTAATACTATTTAATAATATGTAAACAAATATTAAAATTGTTTTTGTGGATAGCTGCTCTTTTTTGTATTTTGTAAAACTACTTTTTGTAGCATTTTTATAGTTCTTGTATAATTATTCTACATGCAGTTTTGATCTCATAGTAACTGAGAGACTATATGCAATATTTCAGCTTTTTATAAATATTTTTATTTTTAATTATTTAAATAATATAGTCACATTACATGACTATTTAAATGAATAAATAAACTAAAAAGCAATTAAAAAGGTTCCAAGGCAGAAATGTGTACCAGTTATAGAACTTTCGCCTTATACATTCACGCAAATTTACCGAGAAGACAACATAAATTCAGGTCAATATTTGGTGCATTGATTAACACAGCATATCTTTACCTGATTTGCTTCATGTCTGACAAATTGCTTTTGTAAGTAGCTTTGGATAAAAGTGTATGCTATTATTAAGATTAGATTATTCACCCTTATTCTTCACAGGGGCCCTGAACCAGAAGCACTGGGCAAAGAAATATCCGGTGTGCGGCAATGCCAGACAGTCTCCCATAGACATCAGTGAGGAGTTCACACAGGTCAGGGTTCAGTACCAGAACCTGCAGCTGGAGAACTGGGACCAACTGACCACTGAATCCACCACCATCACCAACAACGGCAAAACAGGTCTGTGGTGTTTCCATATGTGATGAAGTGCAGATGAAACGTGTCTGGCATTTGAATTCCCTCTTTTAACCAGCACTCAGTGAAATTACACTGACATATTAACCACCGAGAGCGATGGCCTGCGATGAATGCAATTACAACCTGAGATTAATCGTTGGCAGACTAATGGAGCTGCTGAAGAATCAAATCTACTGGTGTTTCTTTCTCATACCTGTGAATGGCAGCTGGTCGTCTTTTAGAGGGTCTGTGCTTTTACAGGAGCGCAGAAGAAAAGCTGGCGCTGAATCTTTTGTTCTGATATGACACTGTGAGGGTGAGGGATTATTCCAGCACAAAAGGCAAAGCTCAAAATGAATCTTTTATCAGAGATGAAAGCTGAAATATGAAATATGAGCAATTAGGCATGCTGAATGAAGAGCACAATTACGTGTCAAGCGGTCCTTGAGTTTGTGTGTGTGTGTATCGTGTTTCTCAGTGGTAATCAGTCTGAACGGTCAGTACTTCATAAGCGGAGGTGGGCTCAGATCCAGGGTGCTGAATGAAGAGCACAATTACGTGTCAAGCGGTCCTTGAGTTTGTGTGTGTGTGTGTGTGTGTATCGTGTTTCTCAGTGGTAATCAGTCTGAACGGTCAGTACTTCATAAGCGGAGGTGGGCTCAGATCCAGGTTTAAAGTGGGCAGGATCACGTTCCATTGGGGCCGATGTAACGCCACTTCAGACGGATCTGAACACAGTCTGAATGGAAACAGGTTCCCCCTGGAGGTAAAGTTCACCACACGTCTAAATCGCCATAAATCGCTCCCTGTAAGATTGAAGATAATAATGGCAATGCATTCAACAATGTATTTAACATCCATAATAATATGACAATCATAAGTGTAACAGTATTCAGTGGAAAATATTCTGGGAGGAATTTAATATAAATTTAATAGAATTTAATGTTTGAATTGTGGAATTATTATTATTATTATTATTATTATTAGGGGCCAAGCATTGAAGGTGCGATGGCACCTATTGTATCCGTTGGCGTTCTTTTTCTTCATCTTCTTCCGCTCTTGAGTCTATGGCAGCCCATAGAACCGCTTGCGGGAAAGTTGTGAATTTAGCACTGATTGAGGACAGTCCCAACATTAACCATTGCAAGTTTGGCGTCTCTAACTCAAACTCTCTAGCGCCACCACTTGTCTAAACTTTCACTCATGTTTATGCTAATAACTTTTGAAGCGTAAGGCACAGAAGGAAAATTATTTTTTTCACTGATTCCGAGTCGAATGGACACCAAATTTCAAAAATAGCACTGATTGAGGACAGTCCCAACATTAATCATTGCAAGTTTGGCGTCTCTAACTCAAACTCTCTAGCGCCACCACTTGTCTAAACTTTCACTCATGTTTATGCTAATAACTTTTGAAGCGTAAGGCACAGAAGGAAAATTATTTTTTTCACTGATTCCGAGTCGAATGGACACCAAATTTCAAAAATCGTAAGGTTTAGTATTTTCGCTATTTTTAATAATTCGAAAAACCTACTTTTTCGAACTCGTCCTAGACGGTTTATCTGATTTTCACCAAAATTGGTTCAGATCATCTTCAGACCATGCTGGCAAAAATGTATGGAATTCAAGTTGATTCGTCCAACCATTCTCGAATAACAATATAACAAATAACAATAACGAATTCTATGAAAAGCACGCAAAAATGGATGTGAGGCTATATCTCCGCAATGGTTTGGCGTATTTAGACCAAACTCGGTGTGTGTTAGAACAAGCATGACCTGAGGCTACCTGCAGTATTTCAGCGCAGTGCCACCTAGTGTTCAGGATATATTAAAAAATGGCTATTTTTGCTTATAACTTCTGAATGGTTTGGCCAAAAATCACAAAACTCTCTTTAGATTTAGGTCTCTTTAGATTCGGTGGATCATGCTGAGTCGAACCATACCCAATTTTCCCATGTTAGCCATTTTGGGCGTCGGCCATTTTGAATTTTGTGATAAAATGCTATATTTTACAAACGCATTGACCTATCGTTACGATAGGTATACCACAACTTGGTATGTATCTTTGACACCATGCCCTGATGGTCCTCAAAAAGTTTGGGGGCAGCGCCACCTTGTGGTCAAAAGTTATAAGTTATGTTTTTTTGTACTAAACAAAAACCATTTTGTATATCGACAATCAACGAATTTACTAGAAAGATGCCAAACTGCATCTGAGGCTGTATCTCTGCAAAGCTTTGATATATTTACACCAAACTTTGTATGTGCCATTGTCACCTCACACTGACCAGGCCACATCATTTAGGTAACAGCGCCACCTATTGGTCAAGAGTAGAAAACCATTAATTATGAAATTTCCAAAAATGCTAATAATTTTGGATTGCATTAGCCTATTATAATAAAAATAATCTCAAAACATTCCTTGGGTCATGCTGACAACATAGATACCAATTTTACCATAGTTGGCACAACTTCCTGTCCGCCATTTTGATTTATGTTGAAAACCTACTTTTTTAAATTCCTCCTAGACCGTTAGTCTGATTTTCACCAAATTTGACTCTGATAATCTTCAGACCATGTTGGCAAAAATTTTTGGATTTCGTGTTGATATACAAAACGGTTCTTGTTTAGCGCATCAACGAATTTGCTGGAAAGATGCCAAACTGCATCTGAGGCTGTATCTCTGCAAAGCTTTGACATATATTGACACCAAACTTTGTATGTGCCATTGTCACGTCACACTGACCACGCCACATAAATTTGGTAACAGCGCCACCTATTGGTCAAGAGTGATAAACCATTCATTAACCATTAATTATAAAATTTACAAAACTGCAAATAACTTTTGATTGCATTAGCCTATTGTAATGAAGTGTTGTTATGCCGACAACATAGATACCAATTATGCCATAGTTGGCCGACCTTCCTGTCCGCCATTTTGATTTATGTTGAAAATCTACTTTTTCTAACTCCTAGACCGTTGGTCCAATTTTCACCAAATTTGACTCCGATCATCTTCTGACCATGCTGGCACAAAGTTATGGATTTCATGTCTATAGACAAAACCATTTTTTGTATAGCGCCGCTACAAATTTGAGGCATGATGCCAAAATGACTCTGAGGCTGTATCTCTGCAAAGCTTTGACATATTGACACCAAACTTTGTGTGCCATTGTCACCTCACACAGAACACACCACATATATTTGATAACAGCGCCACCTATTGGTCAAAAGTGATAAGCCAAAAAATCACATTACAAGTGGTTGTATTTATGATTTTTCAGCCATTTTGACTAAAATCATCTTAAAATGGTTTTAATCACTCATTGCTGCAGTTGGTCTGATGCTTGCTTCTGTAGTGCTTGGCCCCGTAATTGCTGCTTGCTGCTATATTTATTATTATTATTATTTACCTCTGTTACACTGTATCCATAAAAATTCCAAATAAATAAATAAATAATAAATGAATGAATGAATAAATAAATTGAGTAAATAAAAAAATCTAAAGATTATCAAAATAAATTAAATACCTTCCATTCCAAATATTTTATTTAGACTAATTAAAAAAAACTTATAAATTGATTTTCAGCATAAATTTTATTTTATTTTGTGATTACTGGGGTATGTAATTAAACATATCATGAAAAAAATTAAATGCCTTCCATTCACTGAATTTTCAGCAAAAAATAATAATAAAAAAAAATAAAAGAAAAATAATAAGAAAATAAATAAAAAACTTTCCTTTACAAGTATTCAATATATCATAATATATCTCATTACTGGGATATATAATTAAACATAATGAAAAAGAAATTAAATATCTTCCATTCATTGAATTTCCAGCAAAAAATAAATAAATGGGTAAATTAGGTCAAATATGATTTTGTGATTTTATGTTGACTTTAAGCCAAATTCATGCTAAAAATGAAATAGACTGAAGTTGTTTCTGTCTCACAGATGCAGATCTATTGTTTTGATGATGAGGAGTTTGAATCCATAGACGAGGCGATAAGTAGCGGAGGAAAGGTTACTGCTGTAGCTATCCTTTTTGAGGTGACATTTTCATCCTGCGACCATCAAACACACACAAACACATTTGTATATTAACTCATATCTGCAACCCTTTTATCATAATGACCTAAGTTTGGTCTGTTTCTTAGGCCAGCATTGAAGACAACCAGGACTATGCAGCCATCATTGAAGGAGTAAACAGCGTGAGCCGATTTGGTAAATCTTTTTTTAAGATTACATCCACAAACCTTTTCATTATTTCAAACTGCAATAACAAAAACACAAACATGCTTGTATTGAAGGTAAAAGCAGCCCTCTGGAAGCGTTTTCTCTGCTGGCTCTGCTTCCACAGTCCACCGAAAAATACTTCATGTACAACGGCTCACTCACCGCGCCGCCCTGCTCCGAGAATGTGGAATGGATCGTGTTTAAAAACACAGTGGCCATCTCAGAAACACAGGTCAGGACATATATTCTTCTTCTTCCACTTCTGTTTCCACTGTTGAATCTATGGTATCCTATAGAACCACTTGCGGGAAAGTTATGAAATTTGGCACATAGATAGAGAACAGTATGAAAATTAACCACAATAAATTTGGAGTCTCTAACTCAAACTCTCTAGCGCCACCAAAAGCTCAAATTTGAACTCATGCTTATAACTTGAACTGTAAGGTCTGGAAACAAAATTCTCAAACACAGAAACAAAATACAGTTTTCACCAAAATTGGCTCAGATCATCTTCAGACCGTGCTGGCAAACTGTTATTAAAAGGTTTTTAATAGATCAAACCAAACTGGGTCTATTTTCTTCTTCTTCAGCTTCCGTTCCCTCTTCCGTTATTGAGTCTATGGAAACCCACAGAACAGCTTGTGAGAAAGTTATGAAATTTGGCACACAAATAGAGGAAGCCTGGATATTAATCACACCAAATTTAGAGTATTTAACTAAAACCCTGTAGTGCCACCTACAGCTCAAATTTGCACTCATATTTATGCTAATAACACCTAAACCATAAGAGCTAGAAACAAAAATTTGTGATTCAGATTCCTTCGCTCAATATGATTTGATTGTATCATATGACGTCATTTTCCATCATGAAAATTTAGAATTTTTCAAAAATCCTACTTTTTCCAAACCAGATGGTTTGTCCAATTTTCCCAAAAATGGTCACAAATCATCTTCAGACCATGCTGGGAAAAGGGTATTAAAATCTTTTTGATAGATGCAATCGTTCTCATATAACTCATCATCAAATGTGATGGCGTTATGCCAAGCTGGATCTGAGGATATATTTCCTTCTTCTTCTTCTCCTTGTTCCTCTTTGGCTTCCGCATTTGACCCTGCGTCCCATTCGGAAGGGCTCATCCCTATGCCCTAATCCCTTCAAAGGGTTTACCCTCCGGAGTGACGGCTTCGAAGGGTTGAAGGGTGTAGCGGACCAAATAACTGTTTCTTGAAGTGCCCTTCTGTGTCATCATCACGTGCCCACACGGAGGCGCCGTCATCATGCAAGAATCTGCGCAAAGGATCATGGGGGCCTGAAGTGTCCATCAGTTGTACCCTTCGAAATCCTTCATTCCGAAGGGCCCTTTGAAGTGGCCAGTTTTGAGCACTTCAGTTTGGAACGACCCTTCAATATGGCGGCCATGATTGTTTTCACTCCAAAGTGCCCTTCGGAGGGCGATATATATCCTGTTTGGAACTCACCGTGAGTCTATGGCAAGCCATAGAACTGCTTGCAGGAAGTTGTGAAATTTGGCACACAGATAAAGGATAGTATGAACATTAACCACAGCAAATTTGGAGTCTCTAACTCAAACTCTCTAGCGCCACCAACAGCTCAAATTTGCACTCACATTTATGGTAACTTTTAAACCATAAGGGCTAAACTTTTAAACCATAAGGGCTAAAAACATGATTTTTTTTTTTTCGACAAACCTACATTTTCAAACTCGTACTAGTGAGTTTGTCGAATTTTCACTAAAATTGGCTTGGATTATCTTCAGACCGTGCTGGCAAAAATTTTTGCTAGATCAAACCAAACTTGTATAATTCCAAATTTGGCCAAACTTGATGGCATGATGCCAAAATAGATCTGAGGCTGTAGTTTTGCAAAACTTTGGCATATTGACAACAAACCTTGTGTGTGTCATTGTCCCCCAACACTAACCCCACTAGATCAGTTTGGTGACAGCGCCACCTATTGGTCAAGAGTGATAAGCAATTACGGCCAAATACAAGTCATTGTATTTATGAGTTTTCAACATAAAACATTTAAAATCTTCTATAATTGTCTTTGATTACTAATTTTTGCAGTTGGTCTGTTGCTCAATGCCATGCTTAGCTCCTCATTTTGCCTCTGTTGTCCTCTTGGCCCCTTAATTGCTGCTTGCAGCTATATTTATTAGTCATGTTTTCTGTGTAACACCTCTTTTGCCTGAAAATGGATTTATCTCTTGAAGATCAGGCCAGTGAGAAGAGTTTGGGGTCAGTATTGCAGCCGCTGGCATTATTGTGTGTGTGTGTGTGAGAGAGAGAAACCCCTCTCCTAAAAATGTAGCATGGTGAGTTCATCTCTGACAGCCCCTTTAAACTATTCTCAAGCAAACGGAGGCGTGCATTAATATTTCAGCTGGCCACAGCCTGACGTGTGGATCAGAGATGAGCCCTGGATGTCAGCGACAAAACTTTGCCTCTCTCATCCAGCTGCACTTTAAAGCTCAGTTTTCAGATGCGAGGAGGTTTTTTGTCATGCGGGTGTGTTGCTATTTTTTCTTTGCCCCTGTGCCTGATCCACTTTAAGCACTTTAAGGACTGTTTCTTGAGCATGAAATTTTTAAGATCAGGCCAGTGAGAAGAGTTTGGGGTCAGTATTGCAGCCGCTGGCATTATTGTGTGTGTGTGTGTGTGAGAGAGAGAAACCCCTCTCCTAAAAATGTAGCATGGTGAGTTCATCTCTGACAGCCCCTTTAAGCTATTCTCAAGCAAACGGAGGCGTGCATTAATATTTCAGCTGGCCACAGCCTGACGTGTGGATCAGAGATGAGCCCTGGATGTCAGCGACAAAACTTTGCCTCTCTCATCCAGCTGCACTTTAAAGCTCAGTTTTCAGATGCGAGGAGGTTTTTTGTCATGCGGGTGTGTTGCTATTTTTTCTTTGCCCCTGTGCCTGATCCACTTTAAGCACTTTAAGGACTGTTTCTTGAGCATGAAATTTTTAAGTGGCGAAGTACAGGCATGCTGAAGTAAAGCTGATGAAACTTCAGCGCTGGTTCATTGTGTCGTCTGATCTCATTACTGACCCGCAACTGCATAAATTCACTCATGCATATAATGCTGTTCACACTAATTTATCTCAATTTCAATTTAAATGCAATCAGTATAAACAAAATATAAATAAATGAACTTGTTAGTAATGCTTGATTGTGCAAGCAAATTCTGATACTTGCTGTTTTATTTTTGTGTGATGATATTTTTTGTATAAAGCTCTTCTTGCACAGTATAATGTCTTCTTGCACAAGAAAATCAATATGTATTGATTGAGTGTAGGGATATGCCGGTATCAAATTTTCATGTTGCGATTAATTGCTAATGCTTTTATCACGGTGTACGGTATTATCACGGTATTGAAATTTAGTTTTAAAAAAGTGCTGTCATAATACAGTATAACAGGTTTAATAACTTTTTTCTTATAACAAAAATAACTGAACATTTAAATGCAATAAAGCAATACAGAAATATAAGGGTTTACTCTTAGTTTTTTCTGTAATTTAATTACAGTTACTTCTGATGTAATTACATTAAATACTGTATAGAACAATAGTGGATTTAACATCAGAATGTAACATAATGTTAAAATATATGTTTTTAATGTAACCTTCTCCCTTTAAATACTTTGGTCAGTTCAAGAATAATTTATGC
>NW_015660890.1:3430254-3431223 GCF_001515625.1 Sinocyclocheilus rhinocerous
TCAGAGTGCGCACGCGTCTTTCACGCAGCATACAGCGGTGTTGTGCATTTTGACCAGTTGATGGGAAAAGTATTCTTAAAATGATCAAAAATCTGAAATCAAAATTCTGAATGACTTGTAATATATAATTATTCACGGTATTTAGAAGAGCCCACGATAACAATATCGTGCATATTAATTACCGTGATATATCGCATTACCGAATACCGCACAAGTCTAAGAGTGATTGATTGGCTATACTAACTCACTAGTTACTATAGCCAAACTAAACTAACTAGTGAGATTATGTTCAGTCAGCCAGTCATCATCCAGAAATAAGTGTGCATTTGGTCATAATGATTAGCTAACTGTACATTGTTCCTTATGTATTTGATTATTTTCTTTTATATAATTTATGTTTATTCATTTATTTTCCACTATTTTATCTAGGTATTATGCAAAAATGTTTATTTTATTTTATTAAATTTTTAAAAATTATTTAACAAAATGTAACTTTCTTTATATATTTGGTTTATTGATTATATTTTCAATGATCTTATATTTTATGAAAAATAAAAACGTATATATATTAATATTTGTTTAATAATATTTTAAAACTATTTTACAAAATGTAACTGTTTAATTAATTTAAATATTTTTTTTCTCCTTTATATATTTTATGTTTCTTTATTACATTTTCAGTGATCTATTTATATATTTATGACCTATTTGTTTTATGAAAAAATAAAAATGTTTAGTTTATTCATATTTAATATTTTATACTTTTAACACATTTTACTAAATGATGTATCTTTTAAATATATTTTATATGTATATTGAGTGTTTTTACGATTTACAATGATCCTATTGTTGTATGAAAAAATATAAGTTTATGTATTTTATTTTTATTCATTATTTAAATGTTTTAAATGAAATGTAACTATACTATAATAGTAATAATAATAATAACTATTATTATTATTATTATTA
>NW_015660890.1:3431389-3434778 GCF_001515625.1 Sinocyclocheilus rhinocerous
TATAAAATATTTTGTCAAAATGTAACTAATCTTTAATCCATTTTTACTATATTTATCTTCTTTATATTTTTATTTTATTAAAAATAAAATGTCTATAAAGAATATTTTTATTTGATATTTAAACATTTTTAAAAATATTTTATAAAATGTAAAAATACTTTTAATGAGTGTTACTAAATTATATATCCTTTGTATATATTTTATATTCATATTAAAATATTTTAATGATCTTATATTGTATGAAAAAATATTTAATACCGTATTGTCCCGAATATAAGACAATATGTTTTTCTTGGAAATACATCTGAAAAAACGCGGTCGTCTTATATTCAGGGTCTAGACTTTGACATGTCAATAATACACCCACAACACTAGGTGGCGCCAAATACACATAAACCGAGTGTGCCATGAAATACGTAATGTAATGCGTGTTGTAAAGATCGCGAGTAAAAACAAAAGAAAAAGAAAACCTTACAGCTGCACGATTTTTTTTCTCCTTTATATATTTTATGTTTCTTTATTACATTTTCAGTGATCTATTTATATATTTATGACCTATTTGTTTTATGAAAAAATAAAAATGTTTAGTTTATTCATATTTAATATTTTATACTTTTAACACATTTTACTAAATGATGTATCTTTTAAATATATTTTATATGTATATTGAGTGTTTTTACGATTTACAATGATCCTATTGTTGTATGAAAAAATATAAGTTTATGTATTTTATTTTTATTCATTATTTAAATGTTTTAAATTAAATGTAACTATACTATAATAATAATAATAATAATAATAACTATTATTATTATTATTATTATTAATTATTATTTATTTAAGTTTCTATTCTTGTAATGAAACTGAAAGCAAAGTCTGATCTGGATCGTCTCATGGTGATCTCCTGATTCCTGTGTTTTGTTGTGTGTTTGTAGCTGGAGGTGTTCTGTGAGGTGATGACCATACAGCAGGCTGGATACGTCATGCTGACCGACTACCTGCAGAACAACTACAGAGAACAACAGCAGCAGTTCATGGGACAAGTGTTCTCTTCCTACACCGGCACAGAGGAAGTTCCTGCTCCCAGTATGCAAACCACACACACACACACACACACACACACACACACACTGTATAAAATAATGATCAGAGAGCAGCGAGAGGTCACGGGCCAATACGGTATTTAATAATATTCTATTTTACAAAATGCAACTATACAGTTTATGGATTTTATTATTATTATTATTATTATTATTATTATTATTAATTATAATAAGTTATGTTATATAATTAATTTTTAAAGATTCTGTTATTGTAATGAAACTGTACACACTTCTCTGTGTACACAACTCCGTTTTGCCAGTAATGTGGATCTCTTGCTGTGTTCAGTGTGCAGCTCTAAACCGCAGAACGTGCAGGCGGACTCTCAGAACTACACGGGTATGGTGGTGACGTGGGAAAGGCCGCGGGCCGTCTATGACACCACCATTGAGCGCTACTCCGTCACCTACCAGAGACTGCAGGGCAGAGACCCACCAAAACAGCAGTATCTCACAGACGGAGACCAGGATGTGGTGAGCGCTTTTAGACTTCAGCCATGATTAATATAACTGATGAGTGAAGCACAGTAGGGGCATCTCACTCAGCGCTGTAAAGTGCTCGCTGATAGTTCAAGGTTACACTGGTCCTGATGGTTAGAAACAGGTGTTATGGTATGATATTGTCTTGTTTTTCCAGGGGGCCATTATCCATCATCTGCTGGCAAACAGTAGCTATGTTGTCCAGGTGGTGGCGCTCTGCACCAATGGCTTGACGGGAAAAATGAGTGACCAGGTTATTGTGGACATGCCTCTCGAAGACCCTGGTAATCTCACAAAAATATCATAAATGCCTGGGTCATATTTTACACCAAAATCAATTAAGAATGTTTAAGAAAGGATTTTAACAATTCATTTCAGTTAGGCGCATGTACAATAACATGAATCTATAATGAAAAATATTAAGTATTCATTTTTTACACACACACACACACACACACACACACTGTATAAAATAATGATCAGAGAGCAGCGAGAGGTCAAACCTCCTCCTCTGACCGTGGACACGCATGCGTTGCGCTTTTTAAAACCCTGCAGCGAGTGCATGTTGCTAGGTAACCCTACTCTGGCGCTTTTCCAAGAAAGCAAATGCACCAATTCTGTTTCAAACAGAGCTGATCGAGAAGCAGTTTTGTAAGTTATTGCTATTCGACTGAAGTTACGGCTCCTTATTAGAACAAACTGTTCTGCAATAGCATGATATTCTCTCAGGCTCTCCATCTGAATATTCACAATATAACACACCGTCTAGTATCTTAACTTATTAATCTTGCTTTCCCTCCCAAGAAATTAGGCTAAGAATTACTTTTACTTAGTAGTTTACTTTTACTTACTTAAAAAGTAAAATTTTATTTAACAAATTAAGTAATTTTAATTAATTTAAGATGGTTTTAATCTTCTTTATATATTTTATGTTTATTGGCCATTATCCATCATCTGCTGGCAAACAGTAGCTATGTTGTCCAGGTGGTGGCGCTCTGCACCAATGGCTTGACGGGAAAAATGAGTGACCAGGTTATTGTGGACATGCCTCTCGAAGACCCTGGTAATCTCACAAAAATATCATAAATGCCTGGGTCATATTTTACACCAAAATCAATTAAGAATGTTTAAGAAAGGATTTTAACAATTCATTTCAGTTAGGCGCATGTACAATAACATGAATCTATAATGAAAAATATTAAGTATTCATTTTTTTAAATTGTAATATTTAAGGCACATTTGTAAAGTACAATTCTAACATAAGCATTCAATAATTATAATAAATAAACTACCATGATGAATACTTATATAATACTTATTAATAATATCAATTATTTGTTTGTTTACAGAATTTGTATTAAATACATATAATAATAATAATAATAATAATTGTTATTATTATTATTATTATTATTATATAAGTAAGTCAGACCATTATCTTTTCTTGTAAAACGTGACACTAAGATTGCGAATTCTAAATTCGAATTCGATAGTTGGAAGTTGTTGTTGTTGTTGTTGTTGTTGTTATTATTATTATATAAATATTCATCATGGTAGTATTTGTTTACAGAATTTATGTATTAAATATATAATAATAATAATAATTATTATTATTGTTATTATTATACAAGTATTCATCATGGTAGCATTTGATTACAGTTTATTTATTAATTATATAATAATAATAATAATTTGTATTATTGTTATTATTATTATTATTATTGTTATTATTATACAAGTATTCATCATGGTAGCATTTGATTACAGTTTATTTATTAATTATATAATAATAATAATAATAATAATAAT
>NW_015660890.1:3434872-3440922 GCF_001515625.1 Sinocyclocheilus rhinocerous
TTATTATTATTATTATTATTATTATTATATAAATATTCTTCATGGTAGTATTTGTTTACAGAATTTATTTATTAATTATTTAAAAAACAGTCTGGTTACAATAAATATACTAATAATAATGACAACTATTATTATTATTATTGCATCCGGTAATTGAAAAATTTAATTGTCATGAAAATGTTATTAATTTTTGTAAAAAAAACAAATGTATGCAAAATATTTCAAATATCAAAATGTCTGTTTTTGGGGTAAAATATGACACTGATTTTTGTGTGTGTGTGTTATTCACCCTTTTATGTAGCATGAATATTAATTTATTTGAAGTAATTTACCAATATTTTCTTTGATCTTGAAGTAAATGAGCCCGATCCCTTTGGAGATTTAACAGAATCAGAGGAATATAATGAGGTGAGATTTTTATAATCTACCTCCAGAAACAAAATCATAAATTACTGAATCATAAGCATCATGATTTTTCATGAGCGTCTTGAGTAAAACATGACGTGTTTGGTTTTCAGGAAACATCTCCACCTGCTTCCAAATCTCCGCCCGGCCGAAACCTCATCCGTGATTCCGGGAGTTCCATCTCCATCACCACGGCGACGGACCAACCAGGCTTCCTGTTCCCCGTGGTCAGAACGACCCCCATTACGGTCCGCCGGAAAATGACAGAGGAGTCTTCACTATCATGGTCACCTGACCAAAACAAGAGCAGAAACGAGACCAGACGGCCACTGAACAGACTCCTTCCAGAGGACGGCGGCCAGCTTCCTCACAGCAGCATGCTGGTCACAGACGTCTACCACGAGGACAGCACCACAAAAACCACACCAGCTCAGGATCAGGACCAAGAAACCTCAACTTCAAGCAGCACCACTAAACCTGTATTAAACGCAACCGCAGCAGCTAATGCTAGCACTGGATTGGCCATTACAGCGTCTATGAAGATCATTTCTCAGACCACTCAGCCCCTGTTTAATGGTAAGACCGGCTTTTTTGGGGTGTTTGCTCAATCAAAACCTGGCTAAATGCTAACTTGCTTGCAGGGAAATGATAGGCACACTGGAAATGACTAGCAGTAGTACTTGGGTAGTTTAGTGATTAGAGCGTTTCCCAACTTTATTCGTCTGAAGAACTGCTTCATTAACATCATCCTTGTGAAAAAGAAGTACACTTTAGAATACTGAAGTGTTTGAGTGCTTATTACAGAAATAATCTATACATAAGTGTGAACTGAATGTATTGCATGTTAATTGCAGTAAATTTTTTTAATAGTTTAATTTAATTTAAATGCTATTAGAGTGCCTTTTTGACACATTTAAGTAGGACTTAAATACATCTTTATATGTAATTTCATAATTACTTCATAATCCATACGTGTACTGCCGAATATGACAAGCATTTATGTTAAACTAAATATGTTTATAAATATGTTTTAAAATGTTTAATGTCCAATGAAATAATATGCATGTCTTTTATTAAAATATATTTTGCACATTTGTAATGATGAAATTGCAATTTAGTACATTGAAAATATTTTAACTTTAAACAAAACTAAATAGCACACTACAGTTCAAATTATAATCAAATACTTTACATGTGCTTTAGTATCTTAGTTAATGCATCAAAATAAGTGTACTAGTTTAAAGCATGACAAAAGGCTATTAAAATATAATGATTTAAAATATACTTAAAAGTAAAACTTTTTAAAAGTGTACTTAAGTGTGTTAAGAAACAGTCATGAAAGTGTACTTAATTTAAATGCACTTAAATTGCCTTTTATTTAACTAAAATTATATAATGTACAAGTACAAGTTCTTTATAAGATTTGAAGTACACTACAACAGGTGCAATTAAGTGCACTTCTTTTTCACAAAGGAAAAACCAGAAACGCATTAATTTTGATATCATTTAGCATGACCAGTATTACAATAATTCACCTTTAAGCTACAAACCATTGATACTGAGGGTATAGAAATAAAAAAATAATAAAAAGTCACTTTTTTTTTATGGTGGAATTTAACTACTAAAGGAGCTCAACAAGTATGTATGTAGAATTATCACCTGCAAGCAAATGCTATCTCATATGGGTTACAAAAAAGTACAGGCTTAAACTGTCTTTCCGAATCTGCAACTCCTGGTTGGGAATCACTGTTTTAAAGGGACAGTTCACCCAAAAACGAAACTTCTGTCATCATTTACTCACCCTCAAGTTAATCCAAACCTGTATGAGTTTCTTTCTTTTGCCGAACACAAACGATCATTTGAAAAATGTTGGCAACCAAACAGTTGACGGTAGCCATTGACTTCCATAGTATGGAGAAAAATACTATGGAAGTCAATGGCTACCGTCAAACATTTGGTTACCCACATTCTTGAAAATATCTTATTTTGTGTTCAGCATAAGAAAGAAACTCACACAGGTTATACAGGTCATGCATGATCTATCCCTTTAAACTTTCAGAAACGCTCAAGGTGATGGTGGTGCAATTGTAACTGTATTTATGGAATAAAAACTTAATTGCCGTCTTGTGCCACAAATCCTCAAGATTTTAATGCACCTGCTGGACTCTCTCTTCTCGGCTGGTTTGCTCACTCTTCAGATGTCGAAAGCGGTGGTGGTTCTTCTCTTGCTCCTGTGCGTCTTTATCTTGCGCATGGTGATGGCGCCTCCTTGGTGGTGGCTTTAGGTATTGCAAGATAAATGTAGACTAATTTGGCTGGTTTTGATACTTCCAAACGCTTCTTTTCTCCGCCATAAACGGCTCTTTAACAGAGATTTGAAGTCTTAACTCTCCAGACGTGTTTGTTACAGCCACATCGTTCAATAATCAAAGGGTAGCGATGGTTCACGAAGCCTCAGATCTCTATGAATCCTCAGCCACTCTTTTGGAGGAGGGCTCTGCTCAGCTTCCTTCTTCAGGAGAGTTTAGCGGATCGGGGTCCGCGATCTTCCTGGAGGAGCTCGACCGGGAATGGGAGCTCGACCAAACCCGGTCGGCTCTCAAAGACTCCCGTCTGAGCTTCAGCAGTAGATCTGAAGATGAAAACCGAGAGGGACTGTCCTCTACTTTCTACTTTGAGAGCGAGCGAGAGGCGGCCACCACCGGAGAGCCAGAGAACCGGGTGTTTCTGTCATGGGTGACCTGGTCAGCTGAGTCTGACTCTGGCTCTGGTCAAGGAGGGTCAGTGAGCTCTCAGAGCGATGATATTCCCATACAGCTCGTAATTCCTCAACTCACTATCCGAGAGTCAGAGGAAGACCAGAACGCAGGTAAAACTCGCACGTGACGTCAAAACAACATTTGGAGAGTGAAAAACATGACGACTTGTGTAATTCTTGATCATTTCACTGGGGTTTGATTCACAAAAATGGTAATAACACTGCAAAAAAGTATTTTCTTATAATTTTGCTTCTCAAATAAATTAATTTTGATTTAAGAATGTTTAGAGATGTCAAAATTACTAAGTCTTGTTTTAAGGTTGTAAGTTGTTATATATATATATATATATCTTATTAAAAAATAAAGTGAGATTAAATCAGGGTTGTTATTATTAACCAAAACTAACTTTAACTTAAATAACTAAAATATTAACTGAAATAAAATCATTTAAAATATTTTGTTTTATTTCAGCTATAGTTGTGAAGGCAACATTTCTCATTTTCACTTAGTTTAACTACTAAATGTTAAAATGTTGAAATGTTATGTAGTAAAATATTAATCAATAATTAAAATTAAATAAAAATTAATAATCTATATATAGGCATATTAAAAAACAAATAAAAATGACAAAAAAGGAAAATAAAAACTAGTTTAAAACATAAAAAAATAATAGTATCTCATTGGTACTAAAATAACACTTAAAACAATAATAATAATAATAATGGGTGTAATATATATATATATATATATATATATATACCAACTTAATTCATAGGAAGACTAATTTTATTTCTCTTAGCCCATTGGCAGATATTTGTCATTGTTTTGTTATTTGTTATTCAAGTATCAACTTAGTTTTGATGGGTTTTTTTTCCAGAAAACAATACTTTATATCTTATGTCATTTTGCTTCTCAAGTAAATATGTTTTGATTGAAGAATATTTAGATATTTTACTGAAAAACAAGACAAAAATACTTGCTTTGAAAATAATTTTTGCAGTGCACAGATTTGCAAAATGATTTAAGATTAGAAAATATTGCAGTCAGTGTGGGTTTTTATTGAGGTGAAGCACATTAAATGCTTTTACGCCTTTTACGCTAGCAGTTGGATTCTTTGTGTTTTTGTAGCTCCTTGAATGTGCCGAATAATGTGTTTATCAATGAGATCATTGATTAATGGATGGGTTAAGGACAGTTTTGCTCCTGTTTCCCTGATCAGAGGCGAGTAACAGCAGTCCGGAGTCTCGTGTCGGGATGGTGGGAGGCACAGAGAAGGAGATGAGGACGGTTGTTCCTCTGGCTGTGGTTTCCACTCTCACTGTCCTGTGTCTGCTGGTGCTGGTGGGGATTCTCATCTACTGGAGGTATAAGATCTTCACACACACACCAGTATGTCAGTGTTTGCTTTCAGATTACATGTGCATGGACATGCTTTCCCGAGTTTTCAGGAGAACATGTCCAGGTCACATTTAACCCAAAATTAAAAGAAAAAAAAATAATGTCAAGAAATGTTTTGGAGCATTTGATGACAATCAGGCACATTCCCCACAATTCTCACTGCTGTGTGTGCTTTTTACTTGTGAGTTGTTGTTTTTTTTTTTGGTCCCTTTATTTGGATTAAATTCTCTCTCGTTTTTTACTCTCATAATGTAAAAAGCATATATTTTAATGTTCCATCTTTATCTTACAGAAGGTGCTCTCAAACTGCACAGTTTTATGTAGAGGACAACATTTCAGGCCGAGCCATATCGGCCCCATCAACACCTCTTCTTCTGCCTACCGGTAACACAAGCTACTCAGATCAAAAATCCATCCATCCGTCCGTCTGTGCCCTTGCCATTTTTGTTTGTTTTAATATCAGTTTTAATTATTTGTTTATTTATTTGTTTGTCTATTTTCATGTCTTGACATTCATTCATTCATTCATTTTATGCCTGGTCATTTATTTATTTTATTTATTTTTTTATATATTATGGCATTACATTCATTTATTTATTTATTGTATTTATTTCATGTCTTATCTATTTATTATTTATGTTTCTAAATCTTTTTTTTTCTATTTGTCAGCAGAGGACAATGAAGCTCTCCCCGTAAAAGAATTCGTAAAACACGTTGCTGATCTTCACACGAATCACACATTCTCCAAAGAATTTGAGGTACTTGTGATTTTTATCACTTCTTTCTCAGTTTTTTGACATTTCTTGACACGTAAACTTAAAGGTGGGGTAAGCGATTTTTAAAAAACTCTTTAGAAAACGGATTCGGGCCGAATAGCAAAACAAACTTGTAGCCAATCAGCAGTAAGGGGCGTGTCTACTCATGATGTGGAGGAGAGAGCGTTCAGTGCACAGGACGGACATTAGCCGAGCCGAGCAACAGAAAGATAGAGATGGCGGATAAAAAACAAAAGAGGAAAACGTCTGCGGAACAAAAGAAGGTTTACGGCAATAAGGCAAGAAGTAGAACCAGAGTAAATATCGGATCAGCTTTCCAGCGCTGGAGAGAACTCAAGGAGCGGAAGGCCTGCGATCGGACGCCGAGGTTGCTTTGTTTCTTCTCGATAGGTGAGTAACACTGTGTCTGCGCCGCAACAGCTGAAGTCTGTCTAGTACACTGGATGCGACAAAGCGACTGTTGAAAATCATTTGAAATTTGTGTCAATACGTCATAAATAGAACGCAGCGGCAGTTTTCTGTCAGGGATTTGTCGTGTCGTGCCACACCGCATCCAGTGTAGACCATAGATATGTATATATATCTATGGTGTAGACAGCATCACTGATTATAATGAGTTCTATAGTATTTTGTTGCGCCGCGCCACTCGCGTCCGGTGTAGACACGGTGTGACATTGGTTTTGCTCACAGAACTAATTGTTGCCTGGGTTGC
>NW_015660890.1:3441962-3445348 GCF_001515625.1 Sinocyclocheilus rhinocerous
TAGGGGCGTGTTTGTTTTGGTGATTTCAAATGTCAACATTGGCTACCAGAAATCGCTTACCCCACCTTTAAACATTGTACCTTATTATGCAATAAAATCATATCAAATAGTGCATTAATGTCATAAATTCATGATTATGAGTGCAACGGGGCAGCATGTAAAGGGTGATGTACAGGCGTCTGCATGGACACCCACACAGAGTCTAAACCCATCTGTAGCATGAACACACATGCAAACGTGCCTCATGTACCTGCACTGGCACCTCTCTTGTTTTTCCCGGACTTTCATTGTGCTTTTTCTGCATTCTCACCCCCTCCCTTATTAGATCTTGAAAGAGTCTTACGAGGTAAGACACATCTCCCTTTGTTTCAGTGTTTCTTGTTACTTGTTCTTTTGCATTGTTGTTATTCTTCTGTTCATTGTATTGACGTGTCAGTGTTGCTCTTTGCATGGTTAGTATGCATGAAAAAGTGTAACAGTTTGGTAATGGTTATGATTTGAGTTATGATTTTATCAGTGACGGGATGAAACGTTTCTTCTAGGAGATTCAGGGCTGTACGGCGGACATCGGCATCACTGCGGACAGCTCCAACCATCCAGACAATAAGAGCAAGAACAGATACATTAACATCCTGGCCTGTATGAGATGTTATATCACTCATCCATAACAATATAAGAGGTGTACATGCATTTATAAATAAAAAACACGACTAATACGTTTTTTTGTACTCTCAGATGATCACAGTAGAGTTAAACTCTCGCAAAACTCTGACAAAGATGGAAAGACAGGGGACTACATTAATGCCAACTATGTGGATGTAAGTGTAAATTTTACACTAAATTTTAAATGCTGTAATGATAAAACATAATTGTTTTTGCAACATGCCTGATGGCCAATATACTGTATATATACTACTATTCAAACGTTTGAGGTCGGTAAGTATTTAATGTTTTTTTAAGCATCTTCTGCTCACCAAAGTACAGTAAAATCATTAAAATTGTGAAAAATTATTACAATTCAAAATAACAGTTTTCTATTTGAATATGTAGTAAAATATAATTTATTCCTGTGATGTAAAGCTGAATTTTCAGAATCATTACTTCAGTCTTCAGTGTCACATGATCCTTCAGAAATCATTCTAATATGCTGATTTGCTGCTCAAGAAACATTTCTTATTATTGTTGAAAACAGTTGTGCTACTTCATATTTATATGCATGGAAGGTTCAAGAGAACAACATTTCTATGAAACAGAAATCTTTAGTAACATTATAAATTTCTTTGCTGTCGCTTTTGATTGCGTTTAATGCATCCTTGCTGAAAAAAAGTTTTAAATTCTTACTGATCCCAAATTTTTGAACAGTAGTGTACTTTTAGAAAAATGGACACAATTATCATCCGATGCAATCTCACAATTGCCAGATGTTTGCTTTATTAATTGGTCTGTCATTAGTGTTGGTAGAAATGATCATGGTCGGATTGTAATGATTATCTTTAGGGCTACAATCAGCCGAAAGCATATATAGCCGCCCAGGGTCCGCTGAAGGGCAGTCTGGAAGACTTCTGGACGATGATATGGGAGCAGAACGTGGGTGTGATCGTCATGATCACTAACCTGGTGGAAAAGGGCCGGGTAATGCTTTTATCACTCTTAGATTAGATCATTTGGTTACACTCTTAAAAATAAACATTTCAAAAGGGGGTTTTCAAAGCAATGCGACTGAAGAACCATTTTTGGTTCCCCAAAGAACCTTTCAGTGAACAGTTCTCAAAAGAACCATTTTTTTTTCTTAGTGTGAAGAACATTTTAAAAGCCTAAAGAACCTTTTCTACTATGTAGAAAGTTCCATGGATGGTAAAGGTTCTTCGTGGAACCATCAATGCCAATAAAGAACACTTATTTTTAAGAGTGTAATGAAATACATGCAAAATTTGATATAAAACAACAAAAAAGTGGTCAGATGAGATTCCTAATTATATGTACATGGTGTGTGTGTGTCAAACAGAGAAAATGTGATCAGTATTGGCCCTTGGAGAATCAGGAGGACTATGGATGCTTCCTAGTCACGCTGAAGAGCACCAAAACTCTTGCCTACTACACGCAGAGGACGTTCATCTTGAGGAACGTTAACGTCAAAAAGGTCAGTAACTAGGCCTATGCCACAAACCCTTGAGGATATTCCCAGCTAATAAAGAATGTTCTCAGAAGGTTCTGGCAAGTTATGAACAAATGTTCTTCTAGTATCGTTAATAGAGTTATCTGCTCTTTACTTATATTCCAAAAACATTAGCGCATAAAAAGTTATTTATACATAGTTTATATAATGTTTTATTTCTGAAATGATTTAGTTGGATGTTCATCTAACGTTTTTTAAATGTTTCTACTTGTTGCAGAATGTTCAGAGAACATTCAAAAGTAACGTTATAAAATGGAATGTTCCTTTAATGTTGCTAAGCAAAACAAAGTTTTTAAAACATTTTAAAAACTGGACATTTTGAATGTTCAGAGAACTTTCAGAAATAATGTTTTAATTACTTAATGGAAATGTTAGAAAAATGTTCTTTAGAACATATTTTTTTGTTAGTTGGGTTGTCTGTTTTCAACACTTTTCACTGTCTTTTCTCCCGTCAGGGCTCACAGAAGGGCCGCAGTCAGGAGAGGACGGTGCTTCACTTCCATTACACTCAGTGGCCCGACATGGGCGTCCCAGAATACACTCTGCCCCTGCTGTCGTTTGTGCGGGCGTCCTCGCAGGCCAGGACGAATGATATGGGGCCTGTGGTGGTGCACTGCAGGTAGACATCAGTATAAAGTTATAAAGCATAAAGTAATTATGGTGAAGTCATTATGGTCATCGATTTGACTGCACTGACTCTATTGGAAGAGAACAAAACCTGAACTAAACTGAGCTGGATAATGACAACATTTTCTTCTGTCATACTGACTTCTGTCAATAATTAGTTTCATAATTGATGAACATTGACACTGTTGAAGCTTGTTTCTAAGTAAGAATTGCGAGATGTAAACTCAGAATTCCAAGAAAACAGTACGACTT
The DNA here is from genome assembly GCF_001515625.1 of Sinocyclocheilus rhinocerous. Lineage (NCBI taxonomy): Eukaryota > Metazoa > Chordata > Actinopteri > Cypriniformes > Cyprinidae > Sinocyclocheilus > Sinocyclocheilus rhinocerous. Next base: position 3,445,018 of record NW_015660890.1, read on the forward strand.
GCGAGATGTAAACTCAGAATTCCAAGAAAAAAGTACGAATTGCGAGATGGAAGCTCAGAATTCCAAGAATAATGTAAACTCAGAATTCCAAGAAAACAGTAAGAATTGCGAGATATAAACTCAGAATTCCAAGAAAAAAGTACGAATTGTGAGATGGAAACTCAAAATTCAGAGAAAAAAGTCTGAATTGCAAGATGGAAGCTCAGAATTCCAAGAATAATGTAAACTCAGAATTCAAAGAAAAAAGTACGAATTGCGAGATGGAAGCTCAGAACTCCAAGAAAACAGTAAGAATTGCGAGATATAAACTCAGAATTCCAAGAAAAAAGTA
>NW_015660890.1:3445748-3447009 GCF_001515625.1 Sinocyclocheilus rhinocerous
ATGTAAACTCAGAATTCCAAGAAAACAGTAAGACTTGCGAGATGTAAACTCAGAATTCCAAGAAAACAGTAAGAATAGCGAGATGTAAACTCAGAATTCCAAGAAAAATGTACACTCAGAATTCCGAGAAAAAAAATTAAAAACATGACATGTAATCTCAAAATTCCAAGAAAAAAAAGTACGAATTGCGGGATGGAAACTCGGAATTCCGAATTGCAAGATGTAAATTTTAGTTATTTAACTAATTTTAATTAACACTGAATCAAACAAAGTTGAATAAGGACACTATTCTTCTTTTAGAGCTGTTTTACTGCTGAAATAGTATTAAATACAGCACAAATATAAATAAAGGTCACTTGACTTTAATTGAAGTAAGAATTTATAATGGCGACATACATCAAGATGTCATTTTAACATGTTTGAATGTGTGATTTTTAGTGCCGGTGTGGGAAGAACAGGAACCTACATTGTGATCGACAGCATGCTGAAGCAGATAAAGGAGGAAAGTACAGTGAACATCATGGGATTCCTCAAACACATTCGGACCCAGAGGAACTATCTGGTGCAGACTGAGGTTTGCCAACATATATTATTTCAAAACATACCTTAGGTTGTCACGTCACACGCAACATAAAACATCCATCATATTTGTGTGCGAGCAGGAGCAGTACATCTTCATCCATGATGCTCTAGTGGAGGCCATCAGGAGTAAAGCGACTCTGGTCTCATCCAGTCACATTCACACGTATGTGTCTGATCTCCTCACACCGGGACCTACAGGAAAGACCCGCCTGGAGAAACAGTTTAAGGTGAGACCTTTGTTTTTGTGATTCCACCTTAATCATTATTACGCTGAGCAATTCATTGATCTTTCCTTTTGTTCCTGTAGCTGGTCAGTCAGAGCTGTGCGAAACAGAGCGATTACACAGTGGCTTTGAAGGAGTGCAGCGCATCTAAAAACAGGACGTCTTGTCTTATGCCTGGTGAGTGTGCAATATAAATTGTATAATATTTATTTATTTATCATAAATATATAATATATATAATATCTATTTATATATAACTATATTGTATACAAATAGAAATGGTAACCTTTTGCTTTGAATAAAAGCATCCGCCAAAATCATAAAAATATAAAATGTAACTTGTTTTTATCAATAATTTTAAATATTAAAAATAAATGAACTATTTATTATAAATCTTTATATTATTTATTAATTTATCATGTATTTATATACATATGTAAATATATACTTTATAT
>NW_015660890.1:3448922-3451594 GCF_001515625.1 Sinocyclocheilus rhinocerous
GCGAGATGTAAACTCAGAATTCCAAGAAAAATGTACACTCAGAATTCCGAGAAAAAAAATTAAAAACATGACATGTAATCTCAAAATTCCAAGAAAAAAAAGTACGAATTGCGGGATGGAAACTCGGAATTCCGAATTGCAAGATGTAAATTTTAGTTATTTAACTAATTTTAATTAACACTGAATCAAACAAAGTTGAATAAGGACACTATTCTTCTTTTAGAGCTGTTTTACTGCTGAAATAGTATTAAATACAGCACAAATATAAATAAAGGTCACTTGACTTTAATTGAAGTAAGAATTTATAATGGCGACATACATCAAGATGTCATTTTAACATGTTTGAATGTGTGATTTTTAGTGCCGGTGTGGGAAGAACAGGAACCTACATTGTGATCGACAGCATGTTGAAGCAGATAAAGGAGAAAAGTACAGTGAACATCATGGGATTCCTCAAACACATTCGGACCCAGAGGAACTATCTGGTGCAGACTGAGGTTTGCCAACATATATTATTTCAAAACATACCTTAGGTTGTCACGTCACACGCAACATAAAACATCCATCATATTTGTGTGCGAGCAGGAGCAGTACATCTTCATCCATGATGCTCTAGTGGAGGCCATCAGGAGTAAAGCGACTCTGGTCTCATCCAGTCACATTCACACGTATGTGTCTGATCTCCTCACACCGGGACCTACAGGAAAGACCCGCCTGGAGAAACAGTTTAAGGTGAGACCTTTGTTTTTGTGATTCCACCTTAATCATTATTACGCTGAGCAATTCATTGATCTTTCCTTTTGTTCCTGTAGCTGGTCAGTCAGAGCTGTGCGAAACAGAGCGATTACACAGTGGCTTTGAAGGAGTGCAGCGCATCTAAAAACAGGACGTCTTGTCTTATGCCTGGTGAGTGTGCAATATAAATTGTATAATATTTATTTATTTATCATAAATATATAATATATATAATATCTATTTATATATAACTATATTGTATACAAATAGAAATGGTAACCTTTTGCTTTGAATAAAAGCATCCGCCAAAATCATAAAAATATAAAATGTAACTTGTTTTTATCAATAATTTTAAATATTAAAAATAAATGAACTATTTATTATAAATCTTTATATTATTTATTAATTTATCATGTATTTATATTTTTATTATAATTAAACCTATTTTACAACTCAATACAGGAAAATAAATAAATGGCAGTAGTTGTTGTGCTGCCTTTATTTTAAATAAAAATATTTTTGTACAGTAGTTTTTACTATATTACAGCAATGAGAATCTAATGAAAAGAATGATTGAAAATATAAGAAAGAACTTAAGTAAAAACATATGGACATATTACAGTACAAATGACAATTTATAATATTCTAAAAGATTAATTTATAAAATTATTTATATAATTATTGTTTACAATATTTTTAATTTATAATATTATAAAAGTATAAATCATAATATTATTGTATAATGTAATTTAATATGTAAATGTAAAATAATCAGTAAAAAGGTACTAAATAAATAAATAGTAGTAGTATTTGCACTGCCTTTATTTTAAATAGAAATGTTTAATTACTGTAAATTTTACTATATTACAATATCGAAATGCTAATGAGAATCACTTAAAAAATTAAAGAAAAGACTTAAGTAAAAACTATTCTTTATAATATTATAAAGTCATAATAATTAGTATTATTTAAATATTATTGTGTAATAATGTATAATGTAATTTAATATGTAAATTAAATGTAAAAAAAATAAATAAAAAAAACTTGTTAGTGACACTAAGATAGGCTTTCAATTTTTAATGCAAAAGTATATATTTTTGTTGTTTTTGTGACATTCACACCAAAAACAAAACAAAACAAAGCATTTAAGATTCTCACATTTAACATTTCTGAAAGTTGTCTTTGTGCTGGACATTGCATTTCAAACTGAAGCATTCAAGTCTGTGGAGCAACTGAAACGTGGCTGTATTTGACAGGACGACTATGTGCTGGAGGTACGGCAGTACCAGAGCCCTCGCTGGCCGAACCCTGACAGTCCCATCAGCAACTGCTTTGAGCTCATCAACATGATCAGAGAAGAGAGCTCGCGTCGAGAGGGACCCGCCATCATCCATGATGGGTAGAGTCTCATAGCATTGCTCTATCAGTGACTGCTATAGAGGAGTGTGTCACACCTCACTGTGTCTGTGCAGGTCTGGAGGGACGAGTGCTGCTTTACTCTGTTCACTGACCACCCTGGTTAACCAGCTGGAGGAGGAGAACAGTGTGGACGTCTATCAGACCGCCAGAATGATCAACCTCATGAGACCGGGCATCTTTAATGATATTGTAAGATGACTGAAATATTAGTATAGTCTGTTAAAGATATGAATTATAAAATGTGTATGGTTAAAGGAATAGTCCACTCACAAATGAAAATGTGCTTCAGATGTCCTCCCCTCAGGCCATCCAAGATGTAGATGAGGTTGTTTCTTCATCAGATTTGGAGAAATGTAGCATTCCATCACTTGTTCACCAATGGATGCTCTGCAGTGAATGGGTGCCGTCAGAATGAGAGTCCAAACAGCTGATGAAAACATCACAATCCACACCACTCCAGTCCACCAAATAACGTCTTGTGAAATTAAAAGCTGCGTGTTTGTAAGAAACAAATCCAT
>NW_015660890.1:3453294-3462610 GCF_001515625.1 Sinocyclocheilus rhinocerous
GAGTTCATCGTTACCCAGAATCCTCTGCCAAACACCATACAGGACTTTTGGAGGATGATCTGGGATCACAATGCACAGATCATAGTTTCTCTGCCAGATACACAGAGCGCCGTGAGTCACACGCACACAAACACCTTTAAACTTCTGCACACATCCGTATGTAATAACTGAGGCCTGTCGTTTCTGACCGTCACAGAGCAGAGAGGGAGAGTGTGTGTACTGGCCCACTAAAGATCAGCCAATCAGCTGCGAGACCTTCACTGTGACCTTCAGGGGTGAGGACAAACTGTGCCTGTCCAATGAGGAGTCACTCGTGGTACAGGACTTCATTTTGGAGGCCCTGAAGGTGAATAAAACTTATTTCATTTATGAAGCCAGAACTCCGTATTTGCAGCTGCTCAGGGTGAATCTCACAAAACCTGTCAAGAACATGCTTGGGTCATATTTCACCCCACAATCAACATGATTATATATATTTACAGAAAATATATATATATATATATATATATATATATACTGCATAAAAATGAATTTATTGACATTTTAGTGTCAGTTGATTTTTTTTTCATTGTGATATTTTCATTGTGATGTTATTTTTATTATAATTAAACCTATTTTACAACTCAATACAGGAAAATAAATAAATGGCAGTAGTTGTTGTGCTGCCTTTATTTTAAATAAAAATATTTTTGTACAGTAGTTTTTACTATATTACAGCAATGAGAATCTAATGAAAAGAATGATTGAAAATATAAGAAAGAACTTAAGTAAAAACATATGGACATATTACAGTACAAATGACAATTTATAATATTCTAAAAGATTAATTTATAAAATTATTTATATAATTATTGTTTACAATATTTTTAATTTATAATATTATAAAAGTATAAATCATAATATTATTGTATAATGTAATTTAATATGTAAATGTAAAATAATCAGTAAAAAGGTACTAAATAAATAAATAGTAGTAGTATTTGCACTGCCTTTATTTTAAATAGAAATGTTTAATTACTGTAAATTTTACTATATTACAATATCGAAATGCTAATGAGAATCACTTAAAAAATTAAAGAAAAGACTTAAGTAAAAACTATTCTTTATAATATTATAAAGTCATAATAATTAGTATTATTTAAATATTATTGTGTAATAATGTATAATGTAATTTAATATGTAAATTAAATGTAAAAAAAATAAATAAAAAAAACTTGTTAGTGACACTAAGATAGGCTTTCAATTTTTAATGCAAAAGTATATATTTTTGTTGTTTTTGTGACATTCACACCAAAAACAAAACAAAACAAAGCATTTAAGATTCTCACATTTAACATTTCTGAAAGTTGTCTTTGTGCTGGACATTGCATTTCAAACTGAAGCATTCAAGTCTGTGGAGCAACTGAAACGTGGCTGTATTTGACAGGACGACTATGTGCTGGAGGTACGGCAGTACCAGAGCCCTCGCTGGCCGAACCCTGACAGTCCCATCAGCAACTGCTTTGAGCTCATCAACATGATCAGAGAAGAGAGCTCGCGTCGAGAGGGACCCGCCATCATCCATGATGGGTAGAGTCTCATAGCATTGCTCTATCAGTGACTGCTATAGAGGAGTGTGTCACACCTCACTGTGTCTGTGCAGGTCTGGAGGGACGAGTGCTGCTTTACTCTGTTCACTGACCACCCTGGTTAACCAGCTGGAGGAGGAGAACAGTGTGGACGTCTATCAGACCGCCAGAATGATCAACCTCATGAGACCGGGCATCTTTAATGATATTGTAAGATGACTGAAATATTAGTATAGTCTGTTAAAGATATGAATTATAAAATGTGTATGGTTAAAGGAATAGTCCACTCACAAATGAAAATGTGCTTCAGATGTCCTCCCCTCAGGCCATCCAAGATGTAGATGAGGTTGTTTCTTCATCAGATTTGGAGAAATGTAGCATTCCATCACTTGTTCACCAATGGATGCTCTGCAGTGAATGGGTGCCGTCAGAATGAGAGTCCAAACAGCTGATGAAAACATCACAATCCACACCACTCCAGTCCACCAAATAACGTCTTGTGAAATTAAAAGCTGCGTGTTTGTAAGAAACAAATCCATCAGTGAGATGTTTTTAACATCAAACCGTTGCTTCTGGTTAAAATACGAGTCCTCTTATCCATAATATTGCTTTCTCCATTGAAAAAGTCGACTCAACTGAATCAGGAGAGAAATCTGCACAGATCAAGCACTGTTAACAAGCAAAAACAGTTCTAAAGAAATATATTTTGATCTGAGAGGACAACAGGGGATGGACTTTTTCACTGAAGGAACTGTGATTATGGACTCATATTTTAAGCCGAAGCAATGGTTTATAGTTAAAAACAACTTAATGATGGATTTGTTTCTTACAAATATGCATTTTTTGGCTTTCACAAGATGTTAATTGATGGACTGGAGTGGTGTGGATCACTTGTGGATTATTGTGATGTTTTTATCAGCTGTTTGGACTCTCATTCTGACGGCACCCATTCACTGCAGAGCATCCATTGGTGATCAAGTGATGCAATGCTACATTTCTCCAAATCTGATGAAGAAACATCTACATCTCGGATGGCCTGAGGGTGAGTAAATGTTGAGTACATTTTCATTTTGGGTGAACTTTTCCTTTTACATCTTCCTGCAGGATCAGTATCAGTTTCTCTACAAAGCGATCCTGAGTTTGGTGAGCACCAAGGAGGACGAGAGAGCTCTTCACTACTCGGAAAACAACGGCACGGTTCCCGCCAGCCCATCAGAAAGCCTGGAGTCTCTCATGTAGCTATACAGAGCACTGTCACACTTCACCCAAGGAAACGTACATTGAATCAAGAGAAAGTCGTTTTTGAAGCCCTCCCAAAGTCTCTACACGGACTACATGGGTACAGGATATACTGTCATTTGGTCTTTTATTGTGCCTTTTTGTTACCTTTGTACTTTTTTTGATATAATATTATTGTTGTAACTAATGCCAAAATTTCTACTCTTTGGAAAAGCAGTGACTGCTGTATTGCTGGTGATGTCTTAGGTTTAGTCAGACATAACTGTTGAAGAAATATTTATTTAAGTAGCAGGGGAATATGATTTCATACGGTATCTATTTTGGGGGTAAAAATTTTTAGATAGAAAAGCGTTCTTGAAAGTAGCCTCATAGTACAGAAGAGAGAGGTGTGATTCTAATATATAAAACCATCGGCCACACCAACAGACCAAAATACATTTATATGACTAGCGCTTCTTTTTTTACTATGTTTGTTATTGTAGCAATTGAATGTTTCATTTCTAATTGTAGAAATTCGAGATTTAAAAAAATAATAATTTACTTAGTTGATATGTTGTAACAGACATTTTCGTACAATTCTAATTTGTAATAATTAGAACTCTTACTGCATCCTTCTAGATTTAAATCAGCAGTGAATCTCTGCGCCGTTTCATAACCACCATTCAGTTATTTATCTCCATATTTATCAACTTTTATTTAAATTGTCTAATCATTTAGGCCTTTTGTCAAGCTTTAACACAGGATGTACTTGGATACAAGAAAGAAAGCACAATAAAAATAAACAAAACCGGATTTTACACGCACATCATTTCTTCTAGTGTTGGTCATTTCTTAACATTGTACTTTCTTCCACTGAGGTTCTAAACTGCTTAGCCACAAAATGTACGTGAGTGAATTGAAATCTTTTTAAAAAAATTTTTTTTTTTATAATTGTCTAGTTCTTATAAAAGTGATATTGAGAGACTACATATAGAAACACGTCAAACCAAAAGCATAAAAATGTAAAAACATGAGTAATTTGATGTTTTTTCTGCCTTCTTAAAATACATTTATATGACTAGCGCTTCTTTTTTTTTACTATGTTTGTTATTGTAGCAATTGAATTTTTCATTTCTAATTGTAGAAATTCGAGATTTAAAAAAAAAATAATTTACTTAGTTGATATGTTGTAACAGACATTTTCGTACAATTCTAATTTGTAATAATTAGAACTCTTACTGCATCCTTCTAGATTTAAATCAGCAGTGAATCTCTGCGCCGTTTCATAACCACCATTCAGTTATTTATCTCCATATTTATCAACTTTTATTTAAATTGTCTAATCATTTAGGCCTTTTGTCAAGCTTTAACACAGGATGTACTTGGATACAAGAAAGAAAGCACAATAAAAATAAACAAAACCGGATTTTACACGCACATCATTTCTTCTAGTGTTGGTCATTTCTTAACATTGTACTTTCTTCCACTGAGGTTCTAAACTGCTTAGCCACAAAATGTACGTGAGTGAATTGAAATCTTTTTAAAAAAAATTTTTTTTTTATAATTGTCTAGTTCTTATAAAAGTGATATTGAGAGACTACATATAGAAACACGTCAAACCAAAAGCATAAAAATGTAAAAACATGAGTAATTTGATGTTTTTTCTGCCGCCTTATGGTACTGATCTAAAAATTGAATATTTTAGTTACATTTTTAAAAGTGTTTCATAATTCTTGTGTGTTATACATTAGATTTACGATATTGAGAGACTACATGTAATAATCATTAATGGTAATCTAAGTCTGTAGGCAAGTCAGCTAACCAAAAGTATATAAATGGTAAAACATTAGTATTTTGCTCTAATTATGTTTTCCCGCTTTTGATGGTATTGATATGTTATTTAGCTTAAATTTTACTATTTGAATGAGTTACATTTTTAAAAGTTTCCTAATCCTTGTAAAAGTATTACACTCAGATTTCATGACCTTTCAAGTCCCTAGGCAAATTATATAGCACAAAGTCATAAAAATGCAAAAACACAGAATATTTTTTTTAATTACCTTTTCCATTGCATTATTTGTGTTTATTATTCAGATTAAAATGGATTGGCTTTTGATATGTATTTTTGGTCATTTATAGCCTTTAATAGACCTTGAGCTGGGCCACAAGGCTACAACTCCAAATCAAAATTGATTTTACAATACACATTTTACTCTAAATTTGTTTAAATGGCCCTAATTGAGACGACATTTCTTTCTCGCTGCCCGTTTAAGTCACTGGAAAAAAACTTAAATAGTGATTGATTGTGTAAAAGATTTTGCATATCTCATACCTCACATGAGCTCAAAATATTTTATTACATGTTATAGAAATGATCATATTATTATTAGATATAATTTCCAACTCTATGACACAGAGCTGTAAAAAAAGAAAATGCACAACTTAAATGGACAATGTTTATTGATTTATTATTTAATATAAACATATGTACATGAACATCATGAGACTTCAGATGGGCCATTTCCACTGGTTCGCCGGTGCTTCCTCCACGAGAGGCTCCCACGGTTTCCATTCCGTCATCTTCCTGGACAAAGCCAGCTCAGCCTCGGCCTGCAGACACACGGAGGTACGGCACACTGTATTCACTTTCTATAAACTTACTGTAAATGAGGATTTGAGATCTTTCATTATCACATCTTCTCACCTGTGAAATAACCTCCTCAATCTGTCCACAGTTGATTTTCTTTTCGAGCTTTTCTACATCATGCTCCTTTACAGCAAAAAAGCGACGTGCATACAAATCAATACAATTTCTTTTATCAGTTCAAGATAATACTTAAATCTAAATCTCATTCTTTTAGCATAGTAAAGCATATTTTCAATATCTTACAGATTTGACGTGGTTGAACCTCTGGGTGATCAGTTGCTCAGTGTATTTCCTGTAGGCAGCATCCTGAGGCATAGTTTGTAGAGAGCCCAGGATCTTTGTGTACAAAATCCGAAGACGCTTCAGGAGAGAAAGCAACACTTCAATAGCTGGCAATCACATGTGCACAATTCCTCTAACTTCCTCTAAAGAAAAAAAAAAACGGATAGTATATGCGGATTAAAATTAGAATTAATCGAAATGAAATTAAAACACTCACCTCATGTGGATTGTGGGAGACAGCAAGGCCAACCAAGCCTGTGGTCTAAAAATAAGACGACCAACAGATGCATATTTCCATGTATGAAGGTTATTCTTTAATGAAATCGTCAAGACAACTTATGCAATAAGGTCATTCGACATTTAACAATTAATACACGTGCATATTAATTTAAGCATTTGAGACATGGCAATGCCACAATTATGCTATAAAGACATTAACGCATGCATGCAGTGTCGTATAAATCTAACACTGAAGTGTCAAACGCAGAACTTTATTTCCCATGCATGACATTTACAGCTCCAGAAAGATATGAAACTATCAAACTAATCACTTGCATCATTATAACCCCTATTTTCTGATTCAGGTTTCACTACACTTGCCATCACGATCGACCAAAACAAAGCACGACTCACGCATTTATATACACACAAACGCCGAGGACAACCGTTCAAAAAAAGGCGGAGATATTCAAACGCCCCATTGTTTAGATACAAGCTTCATTTACGGATGAATATCAACAGTTTTATTAATATATTTTCATGACCTCCGCACGTACCTTCTTGATCACACCAGCCATTTCTGCCGATGCGGGTCAACAACGCAACTTCCGTCGCTTGAGTGTGACGTCCGTGGCTCGCTCTTATCTTCATGTAGTTTATTAAATATTATTTGGCTCATTTGTGCTTTCTTTTAGCCAAATTCTCTATATCATCTTAGTTTTATATATTTAATTATTGTTTTAATTATTGTTTCGTATATTCTTAATAAAGCATTATTTTATTGAGTACTTCAAATAGGTTCTCCATTTAAACTTTAATTAACTTTTTTAGCCCTCTTAAAATTAAATTCGTCTTGCTAAATAATAATAATAATAGTGTAAGTTTAAAAAAATAAAAACTTTACTTAAAAAATAAAAACTCTAACTTTATCACATTACTTTATTCACTGCCATTATATAGACGTCTCTTAAAATGGCTCCTTTTGTGGTCTGAAAAAGAAAGAAGGGCATACGGCATTAGAACGACATAAAGGTGAGAAAATGATGACTTAAAATAAAATTTTTGCCTAAATGTAAGAGCAGGTGATGACCTGCTCCCTCCAGTGTTGGGGAAAGTTACTTTTAAAAGTAATGCATTACAATATTGCGTTACTCCCTAAAAAAGTAACTAATTAGTTACTTAGTTACTTTTTATGAAAAGTAATGTTTTACGTTACTTTTGCGTTACTTTCACGTTACTTTTAAAATATGAGCAGGGCTTGATTGTTTTTAATGTAAGAAGTTCTATTTATAGCAAATATAAAAGCCCTTTCAACCTCAGGCTGAAGGAAAAGTAAATTCATGTCTGTGCAGTAGAACACAGGAGAAAAAGGTTCAACATTCTTCAGCAATAAAAAAAACAATGAAGCACAATTGTTAGTTTGTCTAAAGTCATTTTTGCTTATTAGTATGGTTGAACTGGATCATCAAAGGTCAGCAGCAAAGACATTGGTTAATAAAATGGGATTAGATACATTTGTGTAATTTAACATATTTAATTATTGCAGGTTTGCGTCATATTCTGAGTTTGCATTTCACTGTTTTAATCATTCATCGTCAAGTGCGCTCGTTCCTGTTGGTTTCGTCAATCTGGCAACCTGCGTGTGCGTCAATGTAGCCTACATGAAAACTCAAAAGCCTAAAAAACAAAACACACACACACAAACACACACACACACAAATCCCCCTTTTTGCAAAGCAATTGCAAATGTTTTATTGAAAGAGTAATCTATTAAATGCAGTTAACAAATCATACCATTAAATATGAAGCTACCTCTATCCTGAGACTTAGCTACATGTGACAGAAATGGAAGACAATTCAATCTATGATGCATCAATCAGTAAACACAACAACATAAAGTCATTGTATAGTTGAGAACAAACATGAGTCAACATCTAAGTCACCCATAGATAAACTAAAATAATTTCGTAAGATTTTTTGTCCTGTACTGTGTTTACACTGTGAGTTTGAGTTCACTGTGAGATTATATCTGTTTTGAGAGTTAATCTTGATCATTTAGAAACTAGTTGGCTAGATTCATGTTGCTCTGTTGACCAATGACAAAATCGTAAAATATGAAATTTGGATGTCAGCCCCTCTACCTGCCACTGGCAGCACTGGGGTTGTTTGTTTCATTGATTAAAGCTTATTAACTTATTGACCGCAAGATGGAGCTGATGATCAGCTGTTTGTCACAGTGTGGTGGAAAAAGTTTTGATAAAGAAACGTTTTCTTTAAAAGAGTGATGTAGCCTAATTGTTTTAAAGGATATGGAAATTGTAATTTAATTTATTAAAGTCCTATTTTGCTCTCAAAATAATATGCTTCTGTTTATCTACTGGATGACTATTTTAGATGCTGATAAAATCGCATATTTGTTTTAAAATATAAAAATAAATATTTGTGTCTGATCAACGACCACCATTGCTTATGATGACTTAAATTTAAGTCATCATTTTCTCACCTTCATGTCGTTCTAATGCCGTATGCCCTTCTTTTTTTTTCAGACCACAAAAGGAGACATTTTAAGAGACGTCTACATATTGGCAGTGAATAGCGAGTCGGTAACCCAAAAATAAGTAATTTCCGGTCAGTTGGTGGCGCTATAACACGGTTCGTCTGGTAGAACCTGTGCGGTTCATCATCCGCTCATCTAGGGGCGTCAGAAAGCTTCACGTTGTTTAGCGTGACACCTTTTAATTTAGTCAACAACATGACACCTGATGTCAACATGACAGTCGCTACACCACGTTCTGATGGTTTTACAGTCATAAAAGTCCATGACAGCTCAGTGACAGACTCATTATGTCACTTTACACACAGCACATATTCCAGCCTATCAGCGAAATCAGCTGACACACCTTGTGATACACTGCAGGAATCAACAATGTGGCGCGACTCACTGTAAGTAACTTTACGCATCAAGTGCGTTTCTCTTTATCAGCAGTCCTCGTTAAGTCGTTAATTAGGTTTTTGTAGTAATGTATTATTGTCAAAGCAGGGCTTTAATGTGTTTTCTGGAGTGTTTGGGTAATGCTTGAGTCCAATATTCTTGTCAATATGACCAGTGGGGTCTTAGTGCAGTTAAACACATGTTTTCTAATACTGTTACAAACCAGTAAGATATAAGACATAGGCTACATTTACTAAAAACAGGTCATTACCCTCCTCCGATAACAGTGTTTTTAATTCTGTTTATGCAATTTTCTGCATCTGAGTTCTACATAAGTTATTTGAATTCTGTTAACAAACAAATAAAAAATAAAGTGTTTAGGCTTAAAATGTGTAAATCAAGATTCTTAGTTTATATATATATATATATATATATATACACAACAGTTCG
>NW_015660890.1:3462947-3475147 GCF_001515625.1 Sinocyclocheilus rhinocerous
GCATTAAACGATTTGAATGCACGACGTGGAGGCGAAGAACCACCCGACGCGAACAAACTATATACAGTTCGTTCTGGTTCTCAAATCTGATTGGTTGAGAACCGTGAGATATTGTACTGGTATCGCTACAGGAACGCCCTTTTACAATTTTGTATCACTCCGCTTGTTCTAGCCGGGTCTATTTTTTTTTTTATTATTCACTGAGCTAATCGTAGAGTACGTTAGTTAATATAAGAAGAAACATCTAGCTTTGTGGTCTCTCTCTCTCTCATTTGGATGCACGTCTTGCCGCATTGTTTCTCTCTTATAACCTCATTATTTCTCACTAATAACCTAACTGAAGCAGCACATGCCCTTGATACGAATTCTAAAAGTGACGTATGTTTAACTGTCAACTTGAGCTTTGAATCCGTGGCGGAAGGAAGTAGTTCCACACAAAAGAGGGTTTTATTAGGCACTCCGTTGTTTCTTGTTTAATTACACACGTTCCATCGAACTGTTGTATAAACGCAATATCACTAAATTCAATTGATTTAGACATGCTTATTGATGAATAAAATGTAATTAAAGAAAAATGAAAATTGAAATAAAAAAACAAATTAAAACAAAATGAAAGAACAATAGAAATGTAATTCTTATTAAACTTCTTGTTCAATTACTAAGACATGTTCTTTGATTACTAAAATTTAAATTAACCGTTAAAACACATTGTAGTTGAACATATACACCCATTAGGATGTTTCTATAAACTGAAATGACTTTACACTTCCTATGTGATCAAACTTACTTAAAATCTATATATTTATATATTTTTAAAAACGTATTAAATTTATTAAATTAAATTTAATTACATTTTTTTAGTGTTTGATTTATCCAGCACAGTGCTACTGGTGAGTGTATATGTCACTTGACGTTTATTACGTTTTAGACACTTATAAATTCTGATTTAATGATTTTTAAAAATGTTATTTAAATTTTTTTTTCAAAATGTCTGCACTTGCGTTTTCCTTAAATCATACAAATGAACAATTGTTTGTGTGAGGTGCTGGTGGTCCAGTGGTCAGAGCAGAGGGTATGAGAGCAAAAACAGATGCAGGAGACCAGGGTTCGAATCCCCATTCTGCTGTTGCACTCCACGGTTTTGGGGATTTTTTTTTGGAAAAAAAAAAAACCTTTTTTCTTTCCCTTTTTCTGCTCCTCCTCTCTTCCATTTTCACCTCTCTCCGCCTCTCAAGCCACCCTTCATTTCTCTGGTCCGTGTTTCTCAGAGTCTTTTGAGCCTTGCCTTCACACCCTTTGACTGCTGTGCAGTCCATCTGTTTTGTCTCCCCAGGAATTTTTGCTGCTTAGTCCGTGTTTCACAGAGCACTCTTTTTGAGCCTCAGGTATCTACTCTTGCTGCCATCGCCCTTTGTTTGGTGTATCGCCCCAGATACTTTGCCGTTCCCACAGTTTTCTTTCTTTGGTGTGATCCCTACACCGAGGTGGGACTTGAGCCCATGCCTTTACCGCAACCTTGTCCGCAACCAACGTGTGTTTAGCCATTAGTGCCATCATGGCTTTCACACTGAGAGCTGTCGTTTGGGGCACTTTGTTGGATTTAATGACAGCAATTTAACATAAGCAATAGTGGGATTTGAACCCAGGTCTTCAAGATGAAAGCATAGTGCTTTATCCATTGAGCCACTGCATCGTTGGAGCTGTTAGGCGTTTTGAATGTGTTTAATGGATACCTTAGAGTTGGTTTAAGAAAAAAAGCAAGGTGTTGAGGGATTTGAACACGGGTCTTTGGTGCAGTTAGGTCTGTAAGTAACGAGTGTTAACCACTGCACCATTGTAGTTTTCACATTTCAGTTTGGAGTTTGGAGCGCCTTGTTTTATATACAACTGAATGGACGTTAAAATGAGATTCGAACTCAGGTCTCCAAGATATAAGTGCAATGCTGTATCAACTGAGCCATTGAGTCGGTGGAGCTTTTGGATGGGCTTTTATGGATACCTTTTAGTTATATTAAGTAAAAAGTGGGATTTGAACAGGGATCTTTGTTGCAGCTTTATTTGCAACTAATCTGCGTTAACCACTGCACCACTGTGGCTTTTGCATTTAAAGTTGACCTTTGAACTGGATGTGTTCAAAGGATGTAAGTGGGATTTGAACTCACAACCCCAAGATTAAAACCAATTGCTGTATCTCCTGAGCCACTGAGTTGTGTTAGTCTGAGTTTCATTGAATCGAACTCAGGATTCCTGAATTAAAGTGTAATACTTTGTCACTTGAGCCACTGAATCTGACAAGATATTTTGGATGGGTTTTTCTTGAGTGCTTTGTTATATAATGGAAAACTTTCTGAAATTGTTTTTGTTGGAACCAACAACTCAGCATGTGATTATATGATGTTTGAGTTGGTTCAGACTGATTTTCATTTTAGCTACAGAATTACTTTAAATAAAGTTAATTTAACATAAGCTACAACAGAATGCGAACTCAGGCCTCCAGGATTAAAGTGCATTGTTTTAGCATCTGAGAACCAAGAACTCCACATTTGATAGGCAAACAATTAACCACTGAACCACAGAATTTGTGATGTTTGAGTTGATGCAGATGAACTGATTTTCAGTTTAGCTACAGAATTATTTAAAAATAATGATCATAACACAAACAACAGTGGGAATCGAACTCAGGACTCCATTATTAAATCACAACGCTTTTTCAAATGAGCCACTGAATCTGATAAGGTGGTAAGTGTTTTAGATGTGATTTTCTTTAAAGCCTTGTGTTATATGATGGAAAACTTTTTGAAATTGTTGAACTGAAACCAAGAACTCACCATTTGATAGGCAAATGATTAGCCACTGCACCACAGATTTTGTGATGTTTGAGTGGGTTCAGACTGATTTTCATTTTAGATGCAGAGTTACTTAAAAAACAACTTAACGTAAGCCACAGTAGGTTTCGAATTCAGGACTCTTGGATTAAAACATGCTGCTTTACTACTTGAGCCACTGAGTCTAACGAACAAAGTGAGATGTTTTGGTGGAGTTTTTCTTGAGAGCTTTGTGTTAGATAGAATAGCTGTGGGATTTGAATCAAGAACTGCACATATGGCCGGCAAATAATTAACCACTGAACCACAGATCATGTGACACTTCTGTTGGTACAGATGGACTGATTTTCAGTTTAACTACAGATTTACTTTAAAAAATCAACATAAGCAAAAGTGGAAACCGAACTCAGGTGCAATGCTTTATCACCTGAGCCACTGAATCTGACAAGATCTGACAAGGTGTTTTGGATGGGTTTTTCTTGAGAGCTTTGTGTTACATGACGGAAAACTCTTAGCAATTGTGGGATTTGAACTAGGAACACCACAAGTGACAGACAAACAACTAGCCACTAAGCCACAAAGTTTGGGCTAATAGAGTGGGTTCAGATGGTTGGTTTCCAGTTTTGCTACAGCATTACTTAAAACAATTTAACATAAGCAATAGTGAGAATCAAACTCAGAACTCCATGATTAAAACACAACTTTAAAAAAAAGTCTTTATGGATATGTATTTATTTAGTTTTGGTTTACATGCAACAATAGGATTTGAACAAAAGACTAGCACAAAATGCAATATTTTACTTCTTGAGCAACTGAGCTATGCATGGTAAATTCAAGCTTTAAGATTTAGTTTTCTGTTTTTCATATTCAAATATAAAAATAACAAGATTTGAACCAAGACTTTTAAATATAAAAGGCATATAATTATCCTCTGAGGTACAAATTGGTCATATCACGTTTTGTTTTAGCTTTTGTGATTTTATTCTCTTTTAAATCATTCAATTATTTCCTACACCTTATCATTGTTCATTTATATGATGAACTTTATTGTTTCATCAACTTTAAATAAAAAAGGCTCCTCAGAATAAAACCTACATTATTTAAGTTACATGCACAAAATGTTTTGGTCCATATAAGCGGTTGTGCAAATGTGCACAGTCACACAAATGGTAAGAACTTTATTAAACTTTATCAAAATGATAATATATACATAACCTGTAAATAACATGATTTGTTAATTCATGACAATGAATTGTGTATCAAAACAGTCCTGACTTTGATTAGCTGCTTCAGCTGTTTTCAATCAGGGTTAGAGCTAAACCCAGGTAAATGGCTCACCAGGAGGAAACAAATTACATACTTTCTAAAGTTCATATAAAAATGCAGATACACTTATTGTGCATAAGGGGGAGCACATGAACACACTGATCTCTGATCTGGTTTCATGCATGTTCCTGTTGTCCATTCATTCTCCAAACTGCTTGTCCTTGCTTGTTTTTTAATAAATGTCGCCCTCATGTGGAAAATCCATCAGGAGGCCTTTAGTTGTATTAGTTGTTGTTCTGAAATTTTTAAAAACTTCAACCTAACACCCTTTTGTGGTGAATTGACAAGTTGAATTATGCTGACTTAAAATATATATATATATAAAAAACTTCAACTGAACGCCCTCTTGTGGTGGATTGACAATATAAACATTTTAATGATCCACTCCCACAGAAGGCCTTGAGTTGTGTCACACTGACTGAAAATTTTAAAAACAACTGAGCGCCCTCCTGTGGTGAATTGGCAAGTAGAATTACGCTGAATAAAATCTTTAAAAAACTCCAACCTAACGCCCTCTTGTGGTGAATTGAGAAGTTGAATTACGCTGAATAAAATCTTTAAAAAACTCCAACCTAACGCCCTCTTGTGGTGAATTGGCAAGTTGAATTACGCTGAATAAAATCTTTAAAAAAACTCCAACCTAGCGCCCTCTTGTGGTGAATTGAGAAGTTGAATTACGCTGAATAAAATCTTTAAAAAACTCCAACCTAACGCCCTCTTGTGGTGAATTGACAAGTTGAATTACGCTGAATAAAATCTTTAAAAAACTTCAGCATAACGCCCTCTTGTGGTGAATTGACAAGTTGAATTACACTGAATAAAATATTTTAAAAACTTCAACTGATCGCCCTCTTGTGGTCAATTGACAATATAAGAATTTTTAATGATCCACAACTGCACATTTAAAGAATTTATGCCAAACAAATCAATCACGGCTGCTTCAAAGGAACATTGATCTCTACAATGGAAACATTAAATCAGAATCTATATTATAGAACCACATAATTTACACTAACACGAATGACCAAGAAATATATACTTTATTAACTACAAATGACAGCATTTAACCCACAGCTTGAACTCATGTTTTATGATCAGGAAGACAAAATCAAATAATGACCCTTAACATTTCAGACACAATACACAATGATGGTGACACTCAAATATACACAAAGTAAGAAATTCTCTCTAACATCATTGCATGACACACAACTGAAAGAAACAACAAACACAACATTTCTAATGTGAATAATGAGTACAATTATGTAGCAATTTCCAGTTAAATAACAGTGAAGCACTTTCAGTTTTATTTTTTGGCTCTTTTAGGTGCTCTGTGTGTCTGCCTTTATTCACAGTCCTGGAAAATAAAACCACAACAGCGATTTTGTCATGGCTAGATGGTAACCTTCATCCTGTGTAACTGCTGATATATGTAAGACACATGATGGCGATGTTAGTTTCATAGTGTTTCCTACACCGTAAATACCTCACCTTTGAGGTTTTCAATTGTGGTATTGCCATACAGTTAGTGAAGAGGGAATCTATTTCTGCATTCATCTTTTATGAGAGCCATTGATGTTAATCATATTAGCATGTACTTAATAGACACCTAATTAAGGATGCATATGGTCAAAGTTAGATGACATTTTAACATTAAAATTAATTATATTGTATTTTAAAAGGTCTAGTGCCTGGAAGCTTCATTAAGGTCACCAAACATCATTAGTATAACCTAATCAATATTCATGAGCATATCCATTCCATATTTTACTGGTTTCTTATATCTTTTTATGTCAAATATATTAAGTGCAAAATTCTGCATTGTAAAAAGGCAGATATTATTAACAGACTTTAACATTCAAATCAGCCAAATGGATTAGGGTCCAAAAATTAATTCAAAAACGGAATATGAGCAACAGTTACTTGCACATTAAGCACACAAACTGAACATTATGAAATGATCCTCATTCATATAATGTGTTTATATCAGTCTTGCACAGTTTATTATGTCTTATTATGTCTAGGTTTTAAGAAAGCAAACTCTGTGTTTGCACCATGTGTGTTTGTGAGCCGCTACACTTGAGGGAACTCAAATCCTTTTGCCATGTCAACATGACCCGCATTCTCAGGGTGTCAAGAGAAAGCGGGTCAACACTAAATATATCCTCCAGACCTGTGAAAAAAACAAAGTCAGTCTGTGTTTTGCAACGCTGTGAGGTGCATGTCATTTCTTCCTATAGTTGATCAGAATCTCTCAGGACGGATTCACAGTGAAAACTGGAAATTCGTGTCAGTTTCATAATCAAGCTTTCTTCATGTGTGCGTCTTTGAAACACAATGGACTACATGGAACAAATGGATGAAGATCAGCTCATTGACTTTGTTATTCAAATGAGCCTCCAAGACGCTCGCAGTCTCTCTGTTTTGAACGAACCGCTAAGGTATGCGCAGTATTATACTTATTTCAACATACTTGTTCAAAAAAGGATATGTGTTAGTCTCACACATTCTCTTTCGCAGCACTTTAGAAACAGCCAGTGATGAAAACCTCAAGATTTTATCTGCTATAGATCAAGGTAATTCATACACGTGCCTAAATATCAATGCTCTGTTTTGGTTTCCCAATGGCTTGATATTTTGCATACGTGTGTGTAATATTATCCAGGTGATGTGTTTGCACTGAGGCAACTGCAAAAATACAGTGATGCCTATAAGGAAGAAGACAGCAAAGGTTGGCTTCCGATGCACAGAGCGTCAGTCCAGCCGGATGCCCATGTGTTGGACAGCGTCCTCCTGGGTGAGCAGACACAACATGCCTAAGTTAAACTGCAAACAAATGAGTGACAACTAATTAGATATGTGAATAAGGCATTTGCTGTGCAACTTTTTTCTTGAATAGCATCCTATGAGCGGAGCATGGAGGAGATGACGGCCGACGGAGACACCGCTTTGACTCTGGCTTGTCAAGCAGGACATGTGGAGAATGTGAAGGTTCTTCTCCAACACGGAGCATCTCCACACAACATGAACCGCAGGAATGAGACTCCACTTCTCCTGGGTATTACAACAAAACAACACCAAATAGTCATCAAATGAGTCTTGCCTTTTGTTGGAGCTCTCAATCAGAAGTTACTTACAATTTCATTACTTCCCCAGGTCATGAATTAATGAACTTAATATTTTGCCCTAAAATAATAATAATAATTATTATTGTTATTAATAAATCAATAATAATAAATGAAATTAATGGCATGAAATTTGGCATTAATAAAAAGCTTTATAGATACACCATAACCACACACGCAAAATTTTTAGGACTTTTTTTTTTCTTCAAATTTATATATTTTTAAGACCATTATTTTTCATCTATTTATTTTTGCATTGTGGCATTATTTTCATGACAATTAAACATTTTCCTCCCAATTTAATGTTATTCTCATCATAAATGCAGTGATATAAACACATTTTATTAATATATAATATTTTTTATTATATTGATATTTTCAGAATCTGAAATCAGCATTACTTCAGCACAACAAAATACTGTACAAATACTGTAATTTACAATTTAAATCGTTTATTTTTTTTCTCCACAGAACAGCTGGCAACTGAGAATTGGGATAAATGTGTTGAATTGCCACATAAATATTGTTAAAGGCAAAAATATAAATGGTCCTAAAATATTATTAAAAGATTAAATAATTTTATTTTGCCAGATATAATTTATTTTTACTTTTAAATTAAATTCACCCCCTCATCTAAAATTACACCTCATACTGTACATTCCAATTTAAGCACAGCTTTATAAAAATAGCATTAAATCCATCACACTAGTCACACTGGCTTGTGCAAGAAAGTGCATCATGGTTTTGTACAAGTATATGAAAATGTGGCATAGCTTAACACTGTTTCAGGTTTAGCATTAGTTCTTACACTAGGTTTCAGGATCATATTCCTACGTTTCCTTTTGCAGCTGTGAGGGCAAACTCGTATGATATGGTTCATGCACTGATAATGGGAGGCGCCTCCGTGCAGCAGGTTTGTTTGAAGAAATGGACGGTCACCCATGAGGCTGCTAAAGTGGGTTGCATGGACATCCTGATGCTGCTGCTGAGACACAGGGGGAAGGCCATGGGACGGGATGGTCATGGGGTCACACCGCTGGGCATCGCCGCAGAGTACGGCCATCCGGAAATACTGGAAATCCTTATCGAACATGGTAAGTCAGGTGTATGCAAGTCTAAATAACTCTAGATCCGTCCCTAATGTAAATGATAAATTACACTGATTACAATTGACTAGAACACAGAGGAACAATAGAGTTGGAATCATTTTCATAATTTTTCCCCCAGTTATTTGAACAATGAAATCATTGACAGCCAATCAGAAACAAAAATTATAATGACTTTTTCTGGTCAAAATATATTACAAATAAATGCTAAATATGGCAAATATGGGTTCGGGCCAAAATTCCGAGCTCGGAGCCCTCCCCTCGGACAGCACGCCAAATACGCCTAACCTTTAAGTGTGAACTTGTGAAAGAAGGTAAGTCACAGAAGGTCATTACTGAAAGGGTTGGCTGTTCACAGAGTGCTGTACACAAGCAACAGGGATGACCACAAGCTTGAGAACACTGTCAAGCAAAGCCGATTCAAACACTTGGGAGAGCTTCACAAGGAGTGGACTGAAGCTGAAGTCAGTGCATCAAGAGTCACCAAGCTCAGACGTCTTCAGGAAAAGGGCTACCAAGCCACTTCTGAAACAGAAACGAGAGAAGCATCTTACCTGGGCTAAGGAGAAAAAGAACTGGACTGCTGCTCAGTGCTCCAAAGTCCTCTCTTCAGATAAAAGTAAATTTTGCATTTCATTTGGAAATCAAGGTCTGGAGGAAGACTGGAGAGGCACAGAATCCAAGCTGCTTGAAGTCCAGTGTGAAGTTTCTGAAGTCGGTGATGATTTGGGGTGCCGTGACGTCTGCTGTTTTCTGTTTTGCAAATCCTTTTTTTAAATAATTTTTTTGATCTTAGGAAATATTCTAATATTTTGAGTTACTGGATTTTTGACTTTCATGAGCTGTAAGCTCTAATCATCAAAATTAAAACAAAACAAAAAAACTTTTGAAATGTTTTAGTTTACATGTAATGAATCTAGAATATATTCTTAACTTTTTTAGATGCACCTGTATATTTCAATTAGTATTTTAGGGGCAAGAGAATACATCTCCAATCTAACAGTAGCCAATATTTTATACTTATTTTTTTATTAAATTTTTACATGTTCACACTTGTAATAGGCAACAAATAAAGTTTTTGTTCCAGTGTGAAATTTGGGAATGTATTTTTTGGACAGAAATATAAAGAGCAAAATATCTTTTAAATGCTTTTAAAATATATATTTAAAAACTATATTTTCAAAACTATACAAAAATGTTAAATTACAAAAATATATGTATACATTTAATTACAATTTTTAAAATTTAATTTAATTTAATTTTTTGCTGTATGGGGAGCTTGAGCATTTAAAGTGGCAGACAGCATAACTGCAGTACATGCTTATAATAAAAAAATGTATTGTCTGTTGGTGTGGACACTAATATAGTTATGTTTATAGTTATAGTAGACCAATTTAGGCAAATGTACATTGGTTGTACACTTACAGGTTCATTCCCCCAAAATTAATGTATTTCTTGCTCTTACCTCTAGGGGGCGACGTCACAGAACAAGCTACAAATGGAGACAGTGTGTTATATGACGCTGCAGGCTGTGGGAACCTGGACTGCATTGATCTACTCTTACAACATGGCGCCAGTCCTAATGTAGCCAGTCTTTGCTGTCAACTGCCGATTCACCGCGCAGCTTACGAGGGGCACTACCTGTGAGAGCACAGCAAATCAATCTCGCCACACTTTACCAGACATCTCTGCACTAATAAATATATTCTCTCTTTAACCTGACAGGGCTCTGAAGAGATTCATTCTCATCACCACTAAGAGGGCCATCCGTCTGTCTGGGATGAGTCCGGTTCATTCTGCGGCGGACGGAGGCCAGGCTGACTGTCTCGAGCTGCTCATCAAGAAAGGCTTTGACGTCAATCCAATCCTGGGCTGCCATATTTCCGAAAACTACAGTGACATGAGGAAGACCCCGCTGTACTTCGCCGTCTGCAATGGAGACGTCACGTGCGCCGAGATGCTTCTGAAAGCAGGTGCGAAGCCCGACCTGGACCCGCTGCGCTGCCTCCTGGTGGCGGTCAGAGCTGGGAAGTACGAGCTGGTGCGGCTGCTTCTCGCCTACGGGGCAGACGTCAACTGCGTCTTCTCCGTTGTCAGCAACACCTTATTTCCTACCGCACTGCAGTACTGCATCAAAGATGAAATGATGCTGCGCCTGCTCCTTAACAACGGTTACCATGCAGAAAGCTGCTTTGAGTGTTACCACGACAACTGTGTAACAACATACACGTGGACAGAGGCTCCTAGCCAGTCATACCAAATCAAGAGTGCAACGAATAAAGTAACCGTAAGAATCATGTTTGGGGTCTAGAAAACAATGTGGTGAACTCACTAACAGTTGCAGCACTTTTGCATGCGCAAAAACATGCGTCTTATTAACTAACCACCTGAAAATGCAACAAACAATGCAATCAGAGGCTTTATAGTAAAGTCAAAACAAGAGCAATCTGGACAAAGTGGCTCTAAAGTATCATGTTTGGGGTCTAGAAAACAATGGGGTGGAGTTGTGCCACTTTTGCATGCGCAAAAACATGCGTCTTATTAACTAACCCCTGAAAACCAGCTTAACCAGGTGCTACCTGTGCTAGTATAGCGCTGCATCTTGAACATTTAAAACATACCTCATATCTGCATAAGTTAGGTTTATTATAAAATGCATTATTTCAATAAATGTTGCGCTGTTACTATTTTTTTAAGAGATGTGTGAGTGCATTTTATTGTGATTACTATAACAATGCAAGAAGTGATCACAATTCATTCTTTGTGAATATCTATTTATATGTGGCCTAATTATGTACTCTATTCTGTTTTAAAGTTTGGTGAGTTTATTAGCGTGGCATGGATGGCACACTTGGCAGGGAGGGTGGTGCTGACACTCCTAGATTATGTGAATCATGTGCACATCTGTTCTAAACTGCAACTTATTCTGGAGAGACAGGAGGAGTGGCCCGATATCTGTGACATCCTTAGTAAGACACCTGTTAGCCATTCATGTCTTTCCAAACCTGTATGAGACACAAAGAATAACAATTTCTTTATGACTGTTTGGTATTAGGGAAGCCACGCCCTCTGAAACACCAGGCCAGGTTGGTTATCAGGAGACGTATGACACTGACAAAACTGAATGACCCAGAGTTCATGAGCACCGTTCCTTTCCCCCCGACACTGAAGAACTTCCTGCTCTACAAAGAATATGATGTTTATGGTCGAATGGATGAACAGTAGATATATGTATCTACACTCCAAAAAAAGATGGTTCTTTAAAGGTTCTTTACATGCAGCAATGGTTTTATTTAGAACCATAGCATTCTGAAGAACCCTTTCATGCTGAAATGGTTCTTTGTGTTCAATTTATAATTCATATTGTTAGATTTTGTTCATTATTACTTGGGTTTATGTATAAACATACCCAGTCACAAAAAATATTAAAACTATCCCATCATGACTTTATATCACTTTTTTTCTTTTAAGATTGCTCACATACTGTCCATTTTTGCTTTTGGCCTTCATAAACATAACTGTTTTTACACAAACACATGGACACGCTGTAACTCTAAACTCAACTGTGTATTTCAGATGCATCACATCCCACAACCTCATCATCTGCAGAGAAAAATCGCTACTTAATCACACCAAAATGATGGACTTCAAGGCATCATATTGATTGGATTGTGATTGTTTCACTGAATCTTGGTCTTTATCACATCTATTTTTTTGTTCTTATTTTGTGTTTTACTTCTTTATGTATTTATTCCTGTTCAATGTCAATTGTCATTCATTAATGTATTCAGCTAATAACTGTTGTTAAGAGCACTGAC
>NW_015660890.1:3475248-3475391 GCF_001515625.1 Sinocyclocheilus rhinocerous
TCAACAGGTAAATAATTTCTTTCTTAAAATGTCTATAAATTATAACTTTCAAATACTAATTGGACTAATTGGTCTTTTCTCTTTTTAAGTTTAAGAGAACATGTAAGTGTGACCAGCTCTATTCAGGTAAGGAAGGTAAGGAT
>NW_015660890.1:3477489-3477881 GCF_001515625.1 Sinocyclocheilus rhinocerous
ATTGTTTCACTGAATCTTGGTCTCTATCACATCTATTTTTTTGTTCTTATTTTGTGTTTTACTTCTTTATGTATTTATTCCTGTTCAATGTCAATTGTCATTCATTAATGTATTCAGCTAATAACTGTTGTTAAGAGCACTGACGATTTTGCATGTCAATAAAAACATACCTATTTCACACAACATGCTGCTGTTGTTGTTGTTTTACTATAAAACCTTAACCGAGGCTACACTCGAAGAAGCCTCATTACTGATTTTCTGGAGCTCAGCCATCCAACTACACAGACTGTCAGCACACTCTCAACAGGTAAATAATTTCTTTCTTAAAATGTCTATAAATTATAACTTTCAAATACTAATTGGTCTCCTATGTCTTTTCTCTTTTTAAGTTT
>NW_015660890.1:3478104-3478943 GCF_001515625.1 Sinocyclocheilus rhinocerous
AGGTAAGGATACTCTCCTCTTCTTCACTAAGTAACAAAGGTATTGAATTTATGGTCCATTTTGTTAGATATTTTATATTATCCCATGACTTAATATAACTTTTTCCTTTTAACATTGTGAAGTGCTCACATACTTTTGGCCTTCATAAACAATTGTTTTCACATAAACAAATGAAAGGAGACACATTGTATATCTAAACTCAATTGTGCATTTCAGATGTATCACATCCTACAACCTCATCATCTGCAGAGAGAAACTGCCATCCAGTCCCACCAAAATACACATAATGATTAACTTAGAGGTATCATAGAGGATTGTGAAGATGTTTCACTGGAGCTTGGTCTTCAATACACTATTTTATGTTCTATTTTGTTTTATTTTATTTCTTTAAGCATTTATTTATGTTCAATGTCCATTGTCATTCATTAATGTATTCTGCTATTAACTGTTGTTAGAACACTAATTTTTGCTACAATTTCACGTCATAAAAAAAAAGTACCTAATTGACACGTTGTTGTTGTTGATTTTATGTAAAACCCTATAGATACTTCAAGATATTATAAGACCAGGCAGATAGAGGGGTAAAAAACAATATTAATAAAAGGGGTCATATGATGCTGCTAAAACGAACATTATTTTGTGTAATGAAATGTGTTTATGCGGTTTAAGGTAAAAAAAAACAATTTTCCACATACTGTACATTATTGTTTCTCCTCTATGCCCCGCCTTTCTGAAACGCGTCGATTTTTACAAAGCTCATCGGTCTGAAAAAGCGAGGTGTGCTCTGATTGGCCAGCTATCCAGTGCGTTGTGATTGGCCGAATACCTCAAGCGTGTGA
>NW_015660890.1:3480826-3487345 GCF_001515625.1 Sinocyclocheilus rhinocerous
TTGAGTCCCTCAATTGTCCTCAGTGTGAAAAGATGGATCTCAAAATCATACAGTCACTGCTGGAAAGGGTTAAAATATGCAAAAGATGCTGGAAAACTGAAGAATCTGCAGGACCTGGAGGATTTTTCTGAAGAACTGTGCTCAGATTAACTGTTCAGAACAAACAAGGGACTCATGAACAACCATCACAAAACAAAACTTGTGGTCATCCAAGTAACCACACAGTATTAAGAACCAAGGGTTCCCAAATTTTTGAAGGGGGTTACTTTAATAATTTCAGCTATTTTTTTTTTGTCTTGTGGACTAAATGTAAACATGTTTTATGTAAACTATCTTACTCGGGACAGTACTAAATAAAAAAATAACATGCATTTTGTATGACCTCTTCTTATTTTGTTCAAATTATTCACATTTTCACAGATTCTGCAAGGGGTTCCCAAACTTTCGCATGCCACTGTATATGTATTTTATTCCAATTTTTTTATATGAAGTGAAACTTCATATTTATATGAGTGAAACTATTTGTAACAGTGCAATTTTGTGATAATGTAAAAATGTGTTATAAACAATATGTTAAAGATGTGTTTATAAACAATATTATTATGATTATATAATTTTCATATGTTAATGCTCACAAAACACATCATCAGCAAGTCCAGGTCACATTTCGCCTTAAAACAATAAGAAAAACACAATAATTAAACGAAAAAATAAAAAATAGTTTAATGCATATGCACCTTTTTGATTTTAGAGTGAAACTTGACCTGGACATGATCCTGACAGGTTTCCTCAAATTTACTCTAAATAGTCTGCAGTGTGTAAATTTATATGCTACCTAAATACATGATTTACTCTGGAAACATTTTGACTGACATATTTTTATCGCATGCTAAAGGACTGCATTACTTTTAAAACCATAACAATTTGACAAATTTCAAACTTGACCAACATTGATCCTGGCTCTAATCCAAAAACAATGAGGATCTGTGGAAGCTGTTGTTGCTAGAGACACTTGTTATCAGAGCAACAACATTCCTGCACTGTCAACGCCAGTCGGCGGCTCCAGAGACGCAGCGGACACTGTGTTCCTGTCATAAACACAGATCCTAGCCTCACGCGGATATTTAGATCCAATGAGACAACCAACAGTTTATCTGAGTGTTCACAATAAGTCCAGATCTGATCATTACACGCACACAGGACTGACCTGACAGCTAATGGACTTCAAAATACATTCATATCTACACCATATTAACTTTTAGCCTCTCTGTAGATTCACTAGATTTTAGGCAAGCTGAGGATTTAACGGTATGACGTATGCTTTGATAAATGCAATAATAAAGCAAATTTTAATCCTGATGATGACATCAAAAGCGAGACAAAACCAGTAAAAGGCTACGAGAGAAGAGGATTTTTAAAATCCTCACAATGCTTCATGCCAGGCTGATAACAGTTCTTGGGATAATCTGCCCCCCACTATTAGCCTGTGACGTGTTACTTTAGCACTATGTGGTATTTTTGGCACATATGAAAAAACTAAAAGCACCTAAGAATATTCTGGGTTGTCCGATTCTTAACATACAAAATGAATTGAGGATACTTATGGATAAGTATCATATTTATGACAGCAACACTAAATTGTACCTTTAATTGTACAATTTGGCACAATTTAGCAAAATTGAGCTGTTATGCGCAGTGATTAAGACAGCAGCTTGTGATTTCATTTAACGCACCAGTATGACACCAGTAAACATACACAGACATTTAGAATAGGTTTTTCCTCATTTAAATGCTTTAAAATGTAAGTATTTACCACCTTGCTGGCAAAAACGACTTGCTATTATAAGGACATTACCATTTCTCTCTAAGCCATCTCCTGAGAGTCTGTCTGCTTATTTTGGACATGAATAATGCAGTCAGCATTCACTGACAGGCCTCGCTGTGGCCATGTTGTGAGCTCACATGCTTTTTGCAGCTCTGTCTGATTGACTCCTGCCTCCCAAAAAAGCAACGGCATTATGGGCTGGGGCTTTGTCCCACGTCTCTAATCCTGCTCTTAAAACCCCTCCAGTTGCCCACCGCAGAAGATGAGCACTCACTCTAGCTTACACCACTCGAAAGATCCCAGACGCCTATCTGATGCACCAATACTGAGACAAAACCAAGACTTTAAGACTCTGAGAAGACTAACGAGAGGCCATGAGTACATTCGGCTACCGGCGGGAACTGAGTAAGTACGAGGATTTGGATGAAGATGAGCTGTTGGCCTCGCTGACTGCCGAGGAGCTCCAGGAGCTGGAGAAGGAGTTGACTGATATTGACCCAGATGACAATCTTCCTATCGGACTGCGACAGAGAGATCAGACAGCTAAGACTCCCACTGGAACGTTCAGCAGGGAAGCTCTGATGAAATACTGGGAAAATGAGACTCGAAAACTGTTGGAGGAGGAGAGGATCGGATCCACAAGTCCTAGACAGGTCAGTGATCAACAACCTCAAACATTACCTACACTGTCAGTAAAAAATAGCTTATCAATAGGGTAGTAGCCTATAAAGAGACACATTTGTATCTTATTTAACTCTAAAGGGTGCATATTAGTATCTTAGAAAAGAAATATGTACCCTTAGTAATATATACTCTTATGGTGGTATTATGAACACTTTAGGGATAAGTAACTATAGGGACAAATTGTTGAGGGTGCTGCCCCAGTGATAAGCTGTGAGTGTATGATTTAAACTCAAGAATTGCAATATTTTAAGATTTTAATTTGAATTGTAGAATAGTTACCATTTGGTAAACTTTGGCAAAAAAGACAAATGGTTTACACACCTTCATAATCTGGGTAAAGGAATGATTCAAAGGTGGAGAGACACCATAGGTCTTTCAGAGAGCAATGAGAAGTTAAAACCAGATCTCTTAATGAAAGAGGACCAAACTGCACCAAAGTTGTTTTAACAGTGACTTTATCAATTCCAGAAAGATGAAGACAGCAGGGAAGAGGAGGAATGCATGACTGAGAGTGACAATGAAGAATCTGGGGATGAAAAAGACGAGGCTGAAAAACTTGAGAAAGACACACAAATATATTGTGAAGTTGAAGAAGACCAAGAAGAGGAAAGTGAAGCAGAGGAGCCGGTAACAGAAGAGGAGGATGTGGAAGAAGAAGAAGATGAGGAAGAAGAAAACGAAGAAGAGAACAGTCCTAAAATGGCACCGATGCTGGATTGCACCACTCACCCTCAGCAGTGTTGGTCTTCCAATGGTCAGTCCAATCAGAGACAGGCAGAGCCTGTAAGACGATACACTCCACTGATGAGTGAACCAAAAGTCCAAGCTCAGGAGCCCAGTCGCATGTCAGGAAACCCTACTGTGGTGGACGATGTTCTGGAAAAGATCCTCAACAATGACCCAGATACCACCGAGGTCAACCTCAACAACATTGAAAACATCTCCCAAGACACTCTTATCCGATTTGCCGAAGCCTTACGCTTAAACACACACGTACGTTTCTTTAGCCTTGCAAACACACATGCAGATGACCAGGTGGCTTTTGCCATTGCCAAGATGCTGAGAGAAAACAGCAACATCACAAATCTTAACATTGAGTCCAACTTTATTACAGGGAAGGGTATTCTGGCACTGGTGCAAGCCCTCACACGAAACAGTACGCTTACGGAAATGCGATTTCACAATCAGAGGCACATTTGTGGAGGTCAGGTGGAAATGGAGATTGTAAAGTTACTGAGGGAGAATACAACGCTGATAAAGTTGGGTTACCAGTTCGACCTTGCAGGCCCTCGTATAAGCATGACGACCATTCTTACCCGCAACCAAGACCTCCAGAGACAGAGGAGAATGCAGGAGCTGCGCCAACAGCAAGGAGGTGCAGCAATGCCAACAAACCCAAGAACAGTCGCCCTTCAGAAGAGCACGACCGCCTCTTCTCCTTACGGCTCCCCTCGGAGTTCACCATGGTCATCTCCAAAGTTACCACACATTGACATGGCAAAGAAGAACGCTCCCCCTGCTCCTCCACCTCCCCCACCACCACCTCCTCCTCCGCCACCCAAGGTCTTCGCCCCAGAGAAGGCGGCTCCCACCAGAATGATCGCAGAAGTCATCAAACTGCAAGAGGGGACTTCCAAGAAACAGCAGCATAGTTCCACCAAATCTAAACCCAAAAGGGGCAAAAAAGGGACTGCAAAGCAAACAGAGACTGACAGCATATTAAAGGAACTGAAGAACGCTTTGAGACCCATCAATGACAGAGAGAACTCCAGACCGTCCACACCTCAACGCTGTGCTCATGATGAACTCATGGCCGCCATCAGAGGCAGTAGCATCAAAAAACTCAAAAGGGTGAGTATTGTAAAGACCAGGGATCTCCAACCCTGCTTGTGGAGAGCTACCGTCTTGCAGACTTCAGTTCCAGTCCTGCTCCAACACTCCTGCCTGTAATTATCAAGAAACCCTGAACACCTTGATTAGCTAGTTCAGGTGTGTTTGATTGGGGTTGGAGCTGAAATCTGCAAGACGGTAACTCTCCAGGAGCACGGTTGGAGACCTTTGGTAAAGACCAACAAGCTCAATTCCAAAACCTAGCGAGCTTTCTTGCTGTCCACCGCCTTCTTAGTCAGCTTCCCACCTGAAACGAACCTCAAATGACAGATTTGTGAGACTCCACAAAGGCAGCAACCTTTTGTGTCATACAAATAGCAACTATGCCAGGGGTGTCCAATCCTGCTCTCAGAGGGGCCAACATCCTTAAGAGTTTAGCTCCAACCAGCTTCAACACACTTGCTTAGAAATTTCTTGTGAGTCTGATTAGCCCATTAGGTCCTCCAGGAACAGGTTTGGACTCCCCTGTCCTACGCAATCCACGCAAGAGAATCATGATTGATTTCAAAGGTTTAGCATGTTGCTAAGCTCATGCATATTAAAGAAAATAATACATTTTTCAATAAACTGAATATTTTTAACGATACTTTTCAGTATTGAGAGAACTTGGATGGAGAACTTCCAAAGTTGATAAATAACATTTCTCTTACGTTGTCTTCCATCTTGGATGGATTTTTTCCCATTGAGCCTGTCAATGCATTATCAAAGTGCCTTCTTGTTTATTGCGGCAGTGGTAAATTCAGCATTACCCTCAGAGGAGGCATCCTGACCCCACAAATTCCTCACACTTAATGTTGCTATAAATAGAGACCATTTTGCATGCCTCGATAAGGCAGATGCCTTCTAGTGCTGTGGAAAATGGAAAACAGTTTGAGTAAACAGGACGTTAATATAGGTAAACAAAAAAAAAACAGAATGCTTGTCTTGATTGTATTTTTGATCACAAATAATGTATTATTAATATGTAATAAATAAGGTCATGATAATCAAATTTATAATAGAATAAATAATATGAAAAAATTCATAAAAGAACAATAGATTTGACCTTTTAATTCTTCGCAGGTGGAGGTTCCAAAGTATCTTCGGTAACCAGGCTGTAAGTCTGAACAGGAAACCCATCTCCAGAGCATCATCTGCAAAAACATCTGTAAATACAGATACTGTGTGCTTTTCTCAGAATCACACCAACCTTCAGAAAAATTCTGGTCAATGCAGGTGTTTGGTGAGTTTGCATTAAATGTTCCAAGACAGTGGCACAACAGTCAAATTCTGTAAATGTCCACTTGATCACAACAGGGCCTTGTTTAATTTAAAACAACAGGGTTTTCCGTTTTGACGATTGACCTGGATATTTGCACCGTATTCATTTTTTTATTGTTATTACTATTAGTAATAGTGGTAGTTTCTGCTGTTGTTGTGATTGTACTTTCATGTTTTTAAATGAAAAATCTACTTTGCCTTGTTAATGATTTTTAACACTACTTCATGTCTGTATAAATGTAAATATTTGACTTGATTTAAAATGATTAAATGTCACTAATTCAATAATCGGTTGAAATAATGAGCACACCATTATTTATGTCATACAGTATGTGTAATACTACTTACCAAAACAGTTGCAAAGGTCAGAAGACTAGCGTGGGCTAAAATGACTTTGCTGGAACGGGAGAGTATTAGTTGTATGAATATCAGTCTCTTAATCCGGACCCTGTATGTTTGTATATTTTGGAAATGTTCCCTGGGACTAAATCCACTCCGCAGCTGTTCACCATGAATAGAGAAATGTTTTTAGTAGCAGCGGCAGGAACAGCAGCGAAGTTTGTGTTCAGGCAAAGAGTGTATCTGAAAGGCAAATACTTTTTCCAAAGAAGAGGGTTATATGAACATTTATCAACTTCTAACATTTTTTCCATGTATATCAAAGAATGCAATAGATTTTTAAAGGGGTCATATGATGCTATTTTAAAGATCATTATTTTGTGTATTTGGTGTAACAGAATATGTTGACATGCTTTAATGTTCAAAAAACACATTATTTTTTTTAAACACATATATTGACAAGCGCAGTCTGCTCTGATTGGCCAGCTGACCCAGTGCATTGTGATTGGCCAAACACCGCA
>NW_015660890.1:3487627-3487869 GCF_001515625.1 Sinocyclocheilus rhinocerous
TAACACTCCAAAGAGAAAGGAAAACTTGAAATCGCATCATATGACCCCTTTAAAGCATGGTTGCAATTTCTGAAGACATGAGGACACAAGGACAAAATGCAAGTTGTTAAACAGGTTATGAAGGAAGCACAGAAATGGAACTAAAACACTTCCTTAAAACATTTTGTTCCAATTCAGCATTATGCACTGCACTTACCTGAACTGACATTTACACATGCCAAATTCCTCACCAAAAAAAAAAA
>NW_015660890.1:3487979-3519461 GCF_001515625.1 Sinocyclocheilus rhinocerous
AAAAAAAAAAAAAAAAACCCCATGGCAATGATCCAGTCCATTCTGAAACAATATCATTTCATATGGCAATGAAATCATTCAGCTGATTTGCATGCTCAATGTCTGCCAAATAACCTTAGAGCTCTAAAAAAAAATAAGAACAAAACAAAATGTCAGATGCAATCAGCTGCCCAGCTAAACCAAAGTAATACCATATCAGGCTGCAGGTTTTAAAAATAATCGTCTAGTATTAACTTCGTATCTAGCAAAATTTTATGACCAGTGGTTAAGTTCACTTAGCAAGGTTTCTGCAGGTTTTGTGAAGGGAAATTTAAGACTTTTAAAAACATTTTTACACCAGTAAAGAAAACGTAAGGAATAAACGAAATACAACTGAAGAAAATCCAAGGGAAAAAAATTAATTAATAAAAATTAAGTATCTGCCAATAGGGCCAGAAATGACATTTTCAAATGGAAGTTTTTTTTCTTTCTTTTTCACCCAGTTGACAGATATTTGTTCTTGTTTTAAGCATAAACACACTTATTTATTTTTTTACATTTCTCAGAAAACAAGACTTTATTTGAATCTCAAATACTTTTATCTTGATTTAAACATGTTTAGGTATTTGTACTTGAAAACAAGACAAAATACTGAGGAAGATTTTTTTTTTTTCAGTGCATGCAACATTTTATGCCAAAACTTTATGAAATTAAGAATTTCTGCTCTGATTTAAGGCCTTAATTTGTGGAAGGGGTAATTAAGACTTTTTAAGACCCACAGAAACCCTGACTTTATTTATTCACTCAAGAAAATGTTATGAATCACCTACTTGGAAAACTGGATTGCAAGGTTTTAGTCAGATTTACCACATGGTTTCTCCAAGTAAAACAACCAAATGCACAAAGGTTCTGTAAATATTAACATTTATTTGAGTGTACAATTTGAATAATTCTTTTTCAACCTCATTTCAAAGGTTTCAAGTCTCAATGCAAAGCAACCCTGGTTGAACAAAGGATAAAAACTGGAAAACATATTTGAATTGCTCTATAACACTGTTAAAAACAGTGAAAGTATATGATCCGACCCACTGCGGATCATCAGGCGAGCCAGAGCCGCTCTTTTTGAATTAGTATAGCATCACAGTGCTTTATTAGTAAAACATTGAGAATGTACGAAACGTCCATTTCAGGATTTTTTTTTTCAATGGCACACATGAACATTAAATTTTGAAGTATGACCAACAGGGGGAAAAAAACAACAACAAAAAAACAAGTGCCCATGAAATTTGTTGTAATGCCAGTAAAATGCAAACTAGCATATGCAAATAGGTTATTTCTAATAACTGTAGTGTTTCTCACATCTAATGTTAAGGAGAGTCCTGACAGTAGCTATAGCACACAATGTGTAAACATAACCGCCGTATTGCGCCGTTTCCCCACTTTTTTCTTTTTGATTCGTGCAAAAATAGAAAGCGACTCAAACTCGGAGCAAATTTACAAATTAGCAATGGGGCTAAATATGGTTTTTAAGAAAATAACAGCGCTAAACTATGTTCTGAATAAGAAAAGGTAAGAGAAAAGTATGAAAATAGTGTTCTTGCTTTGAGTCACCATATCAACATTTTAAGACTCGCTCATCTTGTTCTTTAGAGTCGATGTTCATTTAAAGAATGACAAAGAAAAAAACTAAACAAAAGACCCCAAAACATTCAACTCTACAATTCAAGACAACTTGATGTAAAATTGCACGTGAATCCAGGAGAGGGAAATAAAACCTTTACATGAGATGCATGACAAACCTTTACAGATTAAATGAGGTATTGCACAGATTAATACAAAAAAAGCATGAAGGCAACAAAAATGTACACAAATCGGTCATCCATTTACATTACAATTTTATAAGATTTAGCATATCTAGAGCAATGTAGTGCCTTAATTCTTTTGGGCAGCCCTGGTCATCAGTCATCCCACTCATCTTCATCCTCAAAATCTTCTGCGTCATCATCATCATCATCTTCATCTACAAAACCACGGATTGAATGTTAAGTTTTCTGCTTTTTAATCAAGTAAGACGTCTATTACAAGTCTAAATGACTGTAATTGTCATAAAGCTCAGGTCGGCACATACCTGAAGAATGGATCGCTTTGCTCCTCTTCTGCATCACCTCCATCAGCGCCCCCACGATCCCAGATGAGGGGGCAGAAGTGGGCGGAGCCGAGTCTGTAGTGTCCGGTACCTGAAAATGTCACATGATCAGAATGGCTTTATTCACCTGCATGCCATGCAGTTCTCATGATGGACGGGGGTAAAAAACAATGACCAAAATCAAGAGTTATTTTCAGTATAGAACTATTGTACTAAGAGATGGTAATATTGCTACACAAAAATAAATTAAATTGAATAAGTAATGGAAATGCATGTCACTGATTCATTGCCAAGACAAGTACCAGCTAATATTTAAGCTTAAAATCTCCGGTATTTGTCTTGTCAATGAATAGAATTGCTAAAATAATAAAAATTCGAAAATGTAAGGAAGAGAACATGCACTAATCATTTATTTATTTTTATTAATTTTATTTTTAACTTTCACTATATTTTATAATTTTCTTAGATAATTTCCATAATTCAGTTATTTCTAGTTACTAGACTAGTGTTCAAAAGTTTGGGGTCAGTAGATTATTTAAAAAAATGTCTCTTCTGTTCACCAAGGCTGCATTTGTTTGATTACAAATACAGTAAAAATTGTAATATTGTGAAATATTATTACAATTTAAAATAACTTTTATTTTAAAAAATACTTTAAAATTCAGCAAATTCAGCTGAATTATCAGCATCATTACTCCAGGCTTCAGTCACATGATCCTTCAGAAATCTAATATGAGGATTTGCTGCTCAAGAAACATTTCTTAAGAAATAATATTCTTATCAAAGTTTGAAGAGGTGAACACAAGTTGTGTTGCTTAATATTTTTGTCAAAACTAAAATTGTGAACTGTGAAAACATTTATTCAAAATTAGAATCTTTTGTAGCATTTTTAGTCTTTACTGTTACTTTTGATCAATTTCATGCATAAAAGTATTCATAAAAATAAAAAAAAAACCTTACTGACCCCAAACTTTTAAACAGTAGTGTTCATACATACATACATAAATAAAATGTATGGACAACTGTGTCAGGAACTGTTTGATTTAGGTATTTGTATTCATATGATATGATGATTATGCATCACAAAAATATTTCCCCTCCCAAATATTTTGCAAACATTTTCCGTCATTTCTCATTGGTTTAAAAATAAAAGCACTGTACTTACGTTTTTAAGCTGAATGCCCTGTCGTATTTGGTCTAATAGTGCGCCACGGCCACCGCCACCGCCACCGGACACAGGCGGTTTGTTGTTTTGGTCCACTTTCTTCAGCTGCGCCCCTTCTCGAATTTGGTTCAGGAGTGCAGATTTACCCCCCGGCGCCTCCCCTAAATCCCCGTCCGGTAGCGGAGGAGGTGCGGGAGGAGGGGGTCCCGGAGGAGGCGGCGGCGGTGGTGCTCCGCCCATTGAAGGGGGAGGAGGAGGGGCCGGCGGAGACAGGGAGGCAGGCTGGGGTGGAGGAGGTGGCGGGGGAGCCGACCCGGTCCCTCTGCTGGGGGGAGGAGGTGGAGGTGCGCCTATACCTGGTCGGGATGGAGGAGGTGGAGGAGGAGCGGAGGTGGGCACTCTTGATGGCGGCGGTGGAGGCGGCGCTCCTCGGCCTCTGGAAGGAGGTGGGGGAGGAGGAGCGGAGTTGTGATTATTTAAAATA
This sequence comes from Sinocyclocheilus rhinocerous, assembly GCF_001515625.1. NCBI lineage: Eukaryota > Metazoa > Chordata > Actinopteri > Cypriniformes > Cyprinidae > Sinocyclocheilus > Sinocyclocheilus rhinocerous. The sequence goes on from NW_015660890.1 coordinate 3,491,754, forward strand.
GAAACACTGTGAATTGAAATAGAAATATTGTGTAACATTATAAATGTCTTTACTGTCACTTAGGGATGTAACGGTATGAAAATTTCTTATCACGATTAGAGTGACCAAAATGATCACAGTTACCAGTATTATCACGGTATCATTAAAATGTGCTGGAGATGTTAAAAAAGTACCGACACATACGATTATAGATTGTGTTGGTACGATTATTGTCTGAGGAATAATCACAGTTTCACGATTATGACGGTTATTATGCATTTTTTCATTTCACAAAATTATTAATGTATAAAATCACATGGACACTCTTTAGATAATAAAGTGTTATTTATTGCTGCCTTTAGAAAGAGAAATAACACAGTAACCAATAATACAGCACAAATGACACCCTGGTCATTCTTGGTGTACCCAAAATGGTCCCACACTATCGACTTCAGGCATTTCCCTGGTGGAAATAAAGGATCGCTGTTTGGTTCGTCTGTCATAGTTCATCTAGTGTGTGTAGTAGCCTCCGTGTCTCTGATAAGCACAGCATTTTAAGCTGGTGCACCGCTAGTGTAACTTTGTTTCCGTTCTGTGCAACAGAAACACTCGGTGTAGCGGAGGCTTTACGATTAATTAACCGTGACATTTTAAAGTGTTCATGTTCGGCAAATAAATATGTATATATCCGAACGTTGATGTTCGGATTTTAAATGACAACTTGACTGACAACAGTTTAATAGCATGTTGAAATATCTAACTGAATGTAAATATAAGTCTCTGTAAATCCACTCGCTGACAGCAGGAGGCGCTTATGGAAAAACTGAATTACAGCTGTTTCCTGTAATCTCCGTGGACAAAGCAGTATTGCGATTAAGAACACTTCCTTTAGGTATTACATGGAGCGAAGATGAAAACAAAATGCCATCGAATCGTTTCTGTTTTATCATGATTTATCGTCAAACCGGTAATCGTTACATCCCTACTGTCACTTTTGGTCAATTTAATGCGTCCTTAATCAAAAATATGAATTTCTTAAAGAAAAAAAAAGCTAAGAAAATGACTCTTATTTGTTTACTTGTATTACAGTTACTTGTTTGTACTTGTGTTAAAGTGATACATTTTTGCCATATTGCCCGCCCAAACAATGAATTAAATTATCCGATTAAACATCCGATATCCTGGTCTAACAACTCACTAATGCAGGCAATCACTTCAAAGTCAAACCCAACTTAGAGATAAGTTTCACTCCAGGGTTCTTGAATTCGTCACAAGATGGAGAAAGCAGCTGTAGCAGCTTCACGTAGGATGCATTGTGTTCATTCACAGCTGAACTTATTCCAGCAAACCAGTGCTAATACAAATACTGACTCTGAATAAGTTAGACTGGGAAAATCTCAGACATTAGAGATGTTCTTCAAACATCTGACCAGAGCTGGAGTGTTGATCTTGTAAATTGACTTCTGCAATAAAGTGGCTTATTTTTATTTATTTATTTTTTTAATTCAGCCTGTCTTAAACGAATAGGGATCAGTGTGGATCTGAGAATTTGGAGGTCTAGTTTTGAAGTGTTTAAGGTCTTAACGCCAACTCTGGTTTGGAATTGAGGTGCTACAAATATGATCTATAAAGATACACACAACATCAGCCCACAGCAGACTTTTAGTACTGGATGCAAGGCTTCTGATTGGGCCACTGCAGTTCCCATTTAATAGGCACAAAACTGATCGTTTGTTCATTTTATCACTGCAGACTCATGCAAAATGGGGAAAGAAACCTACCACAATACCTCGGGGGTCCTGAAGGACAAATTATTTAAACATTACTTCATTATAGTACAACATAAGATAAGGTTTGCTTAGATAAGTTCTAATAATTTGAGCTTTCAAACACCCAATAATTGTACGCAAACTCTTGGACTCACCTTGTCGTCGTAGTTCATTTTTGACAGCCTCTACTCCTCCTCTCTTCTCAATGAATTCGTAGATGTCTTTAGACGTCTCTTTGTCTTTGAGCTGGGCCTCAGAAATGCCACACATGTCAAACAGGTTCTTTAGCTCTGGGTCCAAATTATTCAGCTGAGAAAAGACAAACCAAAGTCAACAAATGAGAGGACAGAATCTGAATACAAATCAAATAAAAATTAGAATTAACTTCTGCTGCTTGTGTCGCAGTATTCCTCATTTGTAATTTGCCATGCTTTTGTAGATCACTATATTATATTAACTATGGACATACACAAGTTTGGGGTCATTTATCAAAAATATTTTTTTTTAGATAAATGAATACGTCAATTCAAAAGGGATGCATTAAATTGATCGAAAGTGACAGTGAAGACATTTATAATGTTACATAAGAGTTCTATTTAAAATAAATGCTGTTCTTTTAAAAGGTTTACACAAAAATATGAAGCAGCACAACTGTTTTCAACATTAATAATAATAAAAAAAGGTTTCTTTAGCAGCAAATCAGCTTATCAGAATGATTTCTGAAGGATCATGTGACACTGAAGACTGGAGTAATGATGCAATGAAAATTCAACTTTGCATCACAGAAATAAATTACATTTTATAATATATTCAAATGGAAAGATGATATTTTAAATTGTAATAATATTACTCAATATTACTGTTTTTACTGTATTTTTTATAAAATAAAATGCATCCTTGGTGAGCAGAAGAGACTTTTAAAAACATTTAAACTCTAAATGACCCAACCCTTTTGAGCAATAGTGTATTCCAGTGTATACCCAGAAATAACCAAATATATTTTTTAAATCACTGAAAATCGAATACATTTCCAATACAAATGTTCTTGTGCTAAATAAATGTCACTCAGTTTGCTCATTTATTATATAATGCAATGAGATTCAGACATCTTTTAAACATAACATTTAAGACTTTTGGTGGCCACAATATTTCAGAATATACTTAAACCGCAGAAACAGATGAATGTGCCGCATAGCATTGGGCTTAATAATTCTTTCCTCTGATAATGAAAAATTGCTCCTGCAGACAGTCTACCAGAAAAATCACACTGTAACCCCCAATAAATCCCCTTTATGTAATCTCTCATTCAGGGGAGTTCAAATTAAAAACTGGAGCCACAGATCCAATACACACTCCCAGCGCAACGCCTGAAATATGATCCTTGATTTTTGGGAGAATGATTGTTTTGGATTACAAAGATACAGCCCCTCCAATAACACTGTGTAAGAGATGACTTGCAATTGTGAATCATATCCTGATGTGACCTCTGAACCAGAAAATGACGAAAACATGTAAATAAATGTGCTTTAAGAGGACATGCATTAAATGTAAACATGCAGTGGCAAAAATACTCACATCAAAGCCTGTGTTGGGATCCCAGCCGACATGCCCTACGTGCCTGGAAAAACAAAAAGACATTTTAATAAAGAAATATGAACCAAACGGCACAGAAACTGTAAATGCATTAAGCAAATAAAGATAAAACTGAGATTAAAGTACATCAATAGACATGTTCAGGTTTAAGGAAGTCTCATCTGACTTTAACATGATTCCTGGAATACCACGGCCAGATTATCCACGTCTGGGATACATTACATGAGATTAAAAACAAGTGTCCATCTGACTATACTTTGCATCACAACACACTAAGTGAACTTCCAGGAATCTAACAGGAACTATGATTTGATAAAGCAGCTTTAGTGTTCAGTGCACAAGGAAGTGTATGCGGTACCTGGTCAAAGCCAACGATTCTAGAAAGGGAAACGTGAAACCAAGTTGGTCTGAACATAAAAGCGAACTCACCGGAAATTGCTTGGGGTGCCGATTTCAGATTTGGATAATTTCTTCTTCTTGTTTTTGCCTTTGCCTTTGTCTTTTCTGTTGAAGTTGCTGTGGAGGTTAAAGTTGTTCATTTGAGTGTTATTTTGATAACGCTGGTTGTTGATTTCAGGGTTCTTTATGTCCACCGTTGCCATTAGAAGTGTTGGTCCTGAAGGTCCTGATGGTCCTGAAACAGTCACAATCAAATTCATTTAATAAATTATGCATTAATTGATATGATAAAAAATTTGGAAGCTTGTTTCTGACATGGTATAAAAAAAAAAAGTCTCAGTTCTATATTTTTTCAAATTTTTTCAAATTTTGACTTATTCTCACAGTTCTGAGCAATTATGATTTTTTTCCCCCTCTGAAGTTTATATCTCCAAATTCTTGCAATTTTGAGGAGAAAATTTCAAATTGAGATATAACTCGCAATTGCAAAGAAAAAAATCTCTGAATTCTGAGATGTAAACACTGAATTAGCAAACAAAACCTCAGAATTGATGTAAACTCAAAATTAGTAGAATAAAAGTCACTTGCGAGATTTAAACTCAGAATTTGTAGAAGAAAAAAAAACTTAGATTTAAACTCATAATTTGTAGAAAAAAAGTCAGAATTGCGAGATTTAAACTCTGAATTCGTAGGAAAAAAAGATTTACAGAAGAAAAACAGCAGAATTGGGAAATGTAAACTTAGAATTCAGAGAAAAAAGTAATCGGAGTTCTGAGTTTATATATTAGTGCAAATTGTGAGATAAAAATTTGCAATTGTTTTTAAATGGTTTTATTCCATGGCAGAGACAGGCTTCCATAATCAAGCACTTTTGAAATGAACACTAACTTTCTTAAATGCACTGAACACAAGAAACTGCATTAGGACTAAACCGGCCAATAAAGCACCTCGTCCAACCATTTCAAAGTCTTCAGAGAAACTTCACGAAGCATCTCAGGTCACAACCTACCTGCGTCCTCGCGCTCGACACTGTAAGCGGGCGAGAGTAAAAACGACGGGCTACAGCGTCCGCTAATGTCTCCACCCCCTAAACCCACGTTCAGGAGGATTTTACCCATCACCACACAGGTGCGCTCGCTGTGCCTGTTAGCCGCGATCTGTAGGTTAGCCGCGGGGTCTGAGAACGGACCGTACAGCTCGTCCTGCGGGAGTACGAGGCACTGCAGGGGAGCCAGGCAACCTCCCAAATCCGAAGCCCCATCAAGTATCTCATCAGTCGGCGCGGACAAAAAGGTGGTGCAGAACATCATCTCTGAACACATGTGAATGCCCACGCCGCAGGTCTGATCAGGCTTTTCTCTGCCAGCATTTGAAGGCTGCAGCCAGCCATAAAGTCCCGCCTCTTTTTAATCCCAACAAATTATACACCACCACTGGATTTTACATAACCGTTAAAGCCAGCAATAAACTGCCGCAAATCTCCTGGGTTCTTCTAAGCACGGTGTGATAAGGACACGCTATAATTCAACACCAATGAGAAACCCTCCACGCAGACAGGGGGGGCTAATCACCTGAGCCGGATGACAGTACCAGGTGACTGTAAGTGGCACAAAATTATGAGAAGGAAAACCGCTGACCAACTAGTACATTCACATAACCAGCAGAAAAAATCCTCTCAGATTAACTAAAGGTCTAATATTTATATTGTTGCTCATCCACAGACATCAAACGGATGTCAGGTGGTCACGTATACCTGAATCACCTACACAGTCCCTCAATGATCCACTTTTGGGTGTTAACAGCACCAGCACCACCCAAAATAGTCTTGTTTTGTTTAAAAAGCAGACATTTGAAGTCAAAATATATTTGTAAATAAATCCCAAATCCGAAGCCCCATCAAGTATCTCATCAGTCGGCGCGGACAAAAAGGTGGTGCAGAACATCATCTCTGAACACATGTGAATGCCCACGCCGCAGGTCTGATCAGGCTTTTCTCTGCCAGCATTTGAAGGCTGCAGCCAGCCATAAAGTCCCGCCTCTTTTTAATCCCAACAAATTATACACCACCACTGGATTTTACATAACCGTTAAAGCCAGCAATAAACTGCCGCAAATCTCCTGGGTTCTTCTAAGCACGGTGTGATAAGGACACGCTATAATTCAACACCAATGAGAAACCCTCCACGCAGACAGGGGGGGCTAATCACCTGAGCCGGATGACAGTACCAGGTGACTGTAAGTGGCACAAAATTATGAGAAGGAAAACCGCTGACCAACTAGTACATTCACATAACCAGCAGAAAAAATCCTCTCAGATTAACTAAAGGTCTAATATTTATATTGTTGCTCATCCACAGACATCAAACGGATGTCAGGTGGTCACGTATACCTGAATCACCTACACAGTCCCTCAATGATCCACTTTTGGGTGTTAACAGCACCAGCACCACCCAAAATAGTCTTGTTTTGTTTAAAAAGCAGACATTTGAAGTCAAAATATATTTGTAAATAAATGTATATGGCTGATTTGGTGAAACCTCATGTTACTTCAAAGCTTCAGCATTGCTCGTCTATAGGATGGAAGTGACTCGGGAGCCAGATTTTCCCGGTATAGCTGGATTTTTGCCTTTGGGGTGGATGGTAAACCGGCTAAATGGACAGTTAACATGTTAGTTGGGTGGGTAGTTGACAGCCCCTTGGGGCCTTACAGTTAAAAGACCATCACCACTGTGAAGATCAAGTTTTGACAGCACATGAGGGGGATGGTGTGTATGTTTGGAAATTACATTTGCTACCATGTTTGCTTATATGCATTTAAAATTATGTGGTGAATTGCAGGAAAACTGTCAAGACATGCCCTAGTCATATTTCAGCCCATAGTAAAAAAATAAAATAAATAAAAAGTATGTAGAATAATAATAATAATAATAATTATTATTATTATTATTTTGTCATATACACACATACATATATATATATAGATATTGTATTGTGGCACTATGTTATAATAAACTAAACATTTGACAGTGAATAAAATACATTTTAGTTTTATCACATTTAAATTTAATTTTATATGTAATTTAATACATTTAATAAATGACATTTGTAAATATAAAATGTAGCTATACAGAATGGCAGAATTTTATTCAATTTAATTTTATAGTAATGAAAATTTTGGGCCAAACTGTGAATACAAAACTTTAATGACCTTAAAAATAGGCTTTTTTCCCTAGCAAAATATAATTTCCAATTTTGTTTCTTTTTGATTTAGCAAATTGTAACCTGGACATTTCTTTTGCAATCTGATTATTCAACATTTGTTCTGTATCAATAAACACATATCTTCAAATCATGTGGGGAGACATAAATACATTTTAACTGAAACTTTGTCAGTCATGTTTAAAGTTTAGTGTAGAAAGAATTAACATTTGTGTAATTCATTAGTAAACAACCTACCATTAGGTGGGTCACGTCTTTTTTCTGCAAGACAAAATAAAGATAACCATTACTACTAAATTCACCACTGCGCAATATAAAATGTGAGGTTTATTAGTGAAAGAGTAAGAAGGTGAGATCTGAGATCAATCTAGTGCTGTAGGAAAGATCAGAGTTGTTTGTTTATTATTAGTCGGAAATGTACGGGAAAAGACTCAAATGTACAATCCTCTCCTTGTCCTGGGATAAGTTGCCGAGTCAGCCGACACAAAGAGAGGAAGTGGTTAAAGAGCAGAGTTAATCAGAAGCAGACCTACACAATCAGACCCAGAGACATCAAAGAGCACGACGTGGCACAAACAGACCGAAGAAACTGTTTGAGGAAGAAAATCCTGGGAGAGTGGGATGTTAAAAAAAGAGTGACAGAAGAAGATAAAGAGGGAACGACTGAATCATGTCAGAAGAAAACCAGATGATGTTTTTCCAGCAGAATACATAGAGACACAGCTCTGTTATGAAGTGAAGGACAGAAACAAGCTGATATGCTGTTGTATTTACCGGTTTTCCTCCCTTTTCTATTCTGAAGTTCATTGGCAGCAGACTTGAATCGCCTGGCTTCCTCCTCACTGGCAAAATTGAGACCAATCTGGCACGTCTGAGGACAAACACACATTAAAGATGCTTTATATACACTCCAGACAGACAATAAGTCATAAATCAAAACATAGATGATTCAGAAGAGTTATTCAAACAGGAAAAAGCCTTGCACTGATGAACTTGAATCTTTCAAAATTAACACAAAATGGCATTTGCAACTTATTTTACTTTTTTAATGCATCACATTTTAGAGTAAAACAATATTGAATGAGAAAAAATGTTTACATTTACATTCTACAAAAGATTATGAAGACAAACTTTTTCGAGGATAAAGTGCATGGATGAATCGTGCATTATAAGACCAAAGCAAATGAATTCAATTTCATGTTTATGTTGATTTTAACTCTAACTTTATCAGTCTGTGTCCATGATGGCACATAAGCACAAGCCCTTAATGATGATGATGGCACATAAACACAAAGGGCATGTAGGCACAAGATCTGAATACTTACATCTCCAGCAAATGTGATAAAGTATGGCCTGGAGCAGTTTACTGAAAAGTTGCTGTAGAGCTCTTGATCAAACAATTGTCTTCCGTCCTGTCAAAGCAGAAAAAGAAACCGTTTACTTAACACTAAGAGAAACATGACTTCCATATGTGAAATTTTCTATTATTTTATTTTTATTAATATAGATTGTATTTATATAGTATTTAATTTATTCATAGAATGAATAAAATAAAAATAAATGAAAATAAATCATAAAGAATATATTTTATTTATATATTATTTAATTTATTCATAAAATAAAATAAAAAATTTTTTTTTAAATGTGCATGTGTCCATGATATATTATTTAAGTTATTCATAAAATAAATACAATTATTTGACCTATAACCAAATATAGTTTATTTATATTATTTATTAATTTTATGAACAAATTAAACAATATATGAATAACATATAAATGAATGTTTTAATGTTAAAGAATATATTTTATTTATATAATATAATATAATGTATATAAGATAATATACAAAAAATACACTGGAATATAAATAAAACTATATAAATAATAAACATTTTAATACTAAAGGATATATTTTATTTATATTTGTAACAAAATAAATAACAAAATATATTTGAATATAAATAAAATAATACATAAATAAAATATACATGAATATAACCGATATATTTTTTAATAAAAGTTCATGCTATTGTGCTAAACAATATGTCTGGCTCCAAATGAAAACAACCAAGCTCAATGAAAAGTGCGCAGATGTATCAAAAAAAGCATCTGAGTGTCTGTTGACTTACTTTCATATCAAGCACCCTGATAAAGTAAGATCTCTGAGAGTTGTCTTTCACCAGACAGGCCACCCCACAGCACTTCTTCACCCAGGACGAGTTTCTGTCTGCTCCATAGACCTGCACCACTGCTGAACACAAACTCTACACAAACAGAAAAGAAACGGCAGAATTAAAACAAATCTGTCAATCAAATTCCATTCTGCAGCTGCTTATGTAGGTCACATTAACCTACTGTGAAAACAGATGCTTAGGTATGATTTCAGAATGATTTAAAAAAAAAATAATAATACACCATTTAAAGAGTCATGATGCATGTCTAAAAACAAACATTGGTAATCTTTGCTTTATTAGTGCATGTGCCATAAAGTGGTCAATTTTAAAGAAACTGTGGCGTTCAACAGCTCTGGATATACGGCGGTCACTCTGTAGAGCAGTGCATTATCATAGCGCAGTGTCATTCACAGAGCAAACACCTCAGGACGGATGCGATGAGGACGACAGCGCTGCGCCTTTGACAGTCTCCTCACGAAGCTGCCGGTCACAACGCCAGTGAATGAGACGCTCTCTCAGATTAATCATGAGGAGCACGCCGCATTATGCACATTACGACCACAGTCGAACCTCTTGGCGAAAAGCACAGCTATATAATCATAGATAATTTTTTATATTACACAGAATGAGAGAATTAAATCCAGCATGCATATGTAATACAAAAAGGACCAAATTCTACAAAGTCTACAAGCAGGGGCGCCGCTATGGTTTTCCCATTAAAAAATGCGTTCCGGGCCCCCTCTCTCTCGCAGGGCCCTTGGAATCATCCTAACCTTCCCCTCCGTTACGGCACCCCTGTCTACAAGACATTTAGTACTAATATATATATATATATATATATTAATGAGTTCTTGATTGCAACATCAATAGCTTTACATTTTCTGAATGACATGCAAGTTATTAATAAAATAAAATAGATTATATTCAATAATTTTGAGAAAACATTGTGCAGAATTGTGAGATATAGGCTCAGAACTGCAAGAAATAAAAGTTAGTTGTTAAATAAAAAGTTGCAATTTTTTTAATGTAATAAAATAAGATAGAAAATAAAAAAGGTAATTACGACTTTTTATCTCGCAACTGTCTTTTTTTTCAGCATTGCAAGAAAAGTCTGAATTGTCTGATGTTAAAGGTGGGGTAAGCGATTTTCCAAAAATGCTTTAGAAAACTGATTCGGGCCGAATAGCAAAACAAACTTGTAGCCAATCAGCAGTAAGGGGCGTGTCTACTCATGATGTGGAGGAGAGAGAGTTCAGTGCACAGGACGGACATTAGCCGAGCCGAGCGACAGAAAGATAGAGATGGCGGATAAAAAACAAAAGAGGAAAATGTCTGCGGAACAAAGAAGGCTTAAGGCAATAAGGCAAGAAGTAGGACCCGTGAAAATATCGGATCAGCTTTCCAGCGCTGGAGAGAACTCAAGGAACGTAAGGCCTGCAAGCGGACGCCGAGGTTGCTTTGTTTCTTCTCGATAGGTGAGTAACACCGTGTCTTTTTGGGGTAGGGGCGTGTTTGTTTTGGTGATTTCAAATGTCAACATTGGCTACCAGAAATCACTTACCCCACTTTTAAGTAACTGCAACTTTCACTATTCGGACTTCTCAGAATTCTGAGTTTATATCTCACAATTCTGAGAAAAAGAGTCACAATTGGGAGATATAAATATATTATATTAGATATAATATATTAGATATAATATATAAATAGATATATTATTCTGTATAAAACTCAGAATTGTGAGAAAAATTGTGAGAAAGAGTTGCGTTTTATTTTTTATTGAATAAAAGTAATAAAAAAATAAAGGTAATTGCTTTCACAATTGTGACTTTTATTCTCAGAATTGTGAGAATTGTGAAACAAACTTAGAATTACGAAAAATAAAATCAGAATTGAGAGAAAAGTCGCAATGACCTTTTTAAAAAAAATTTTCATGTTGGAAATAAGCTTCCACATAGGGGTGTGCGATATTGGCAAAAAATAATATCTCTATATTTTCTGGGATTTTATGGATAACGATAATTAGACGATATTTTGCTGAGTGTGCATTTGCTTTATAAAGCCATTTTTTTTCTAAAAGTGTCCATTATCTTTTGAATACTGATATTTGAACTGGAAATATGGTGTCTAAAACGTAAGTCTCTTAATTAACTTCTTGTTTATTGAACTGTTGTAAAATATCTATATCACATTTGTAATAATTGTCATTTTTGGAGAAAAAAAACAGCACTCTTCGTGTGAAATTGATTAACTAGGCTATTTGAAGTGGTATAAATATATACATTTTCTGCCCCCGTTTTTTACAAAATACTCAATAATATGAAATCGCACATCGTTAAAACAACAATTACGATATTATCGCAGACGATATATATCGCACACCCCTACTTCCACAGAATAAAAAGGTCTGGATAGACACTAAAAAGCGTAAGTCAAAATCCTACTTTACACAATATGTCGCCTTTGAGGAAAAACAAGGATACACCCGAGTTGAAGCAACACATGCATCTAATTAAACGGCTGAGTTTACAAATCAACCGTCTGACCCGAGATGAACCAGCTGCGAGAAATCAGAACAAAAGTGCCAGTCAATATTGAGCGAAAAGCCACAAAGGACCATTAAAGTGACATGTGATGTAATCGCAAACTTTCGAGCAGCCACTTTTAAGTGAATAGCTGCAATATGCACGAAGACATCCTTGCCAAAGAGCCACTTTTCGGAATTAACGATCAGCATCCATTCTCAGGATGCAGGGCCAGATGATTTACTTAAGCGGAGAGCGGACAAGCAAAGCCAGACGGCCCTGCCAGGATCCCGGTCAGGAATGCAGCCACGCCACACGTCTGAACAACCCGCTGAAGCGCAGGCCTGCGAGTTACAGACACACTCAAAGCTTCCATTAACAACAAGATCAAAGCCAGAGGAGCAGGATCACACACACAGCGAGAGGGGCTTCTGCGCTCTCATTGGCTGAATGAAGCTGCCGTCTATTATCAGTTCATTTAAGTCATTACTCAAAGTCAGGCGCATCCATCCGAACCCGAGTGTGTGCGACGTTATCTTGCAGCTTATCGCTCATTATTAGCTGCAGCTAGTGGAAATTCGCCCTCTGGACGAAATCTGGTGACGTAATGTACATGTACTCATGCATGCACTCTTATGACATCAAAGAAAAGAGGCACTGTTTGCTGCGAATGCTGCTATTTTTTGAAAGAAATAATAACTACTTTTATTCAGCAAGGAGGTGTTAAATTGATCAAAAGTGACATTAAGGACATTTAAAATGTTACAAAAGATTTCTACTTCCAATAAATGCTGTTCTTTTGAACTTTCTTTTCATGAAACAATCTTGATAAAAAAATAGATCAGTTTCCACAAAAATATCAAGGAACATTAATAACATTCATAATAAGAAGAAATGCATCTTGAGCAGCAAATCAGCATATTAGAATGATTTCTGAAGGAACATGCAACAAGTAATGATGCTGAAAATTCAGCTTTGCATCACAGGAATAAATTACATTTTATAATACATTAAAACAGAAAAAAAGTGAATTTAGTTTGTAATACTTTTTCACAATATTACTGTTTTTAATCAAATAAATGCAGCCTTGGTGAGCAGAAGAGTTTCAAACACATTCATATCAAATTGAAAAATAATATATAAAACAAATGAAAAATTAAAGAAACAAGATTTTAATTATTAAATATATTTTAAATAACATTATATAACTACATAATTATACATAAATACTACATCAACTCCATAAATCACTACATAATTCCCACACATAAATTTGTATTGCTTTACATTTTACTATAACTCTGAAATGCAAAAAAAAAAAAAAAAAAAGTTTGATTAGTAGTACTACAATAATTAATAAATAATAAATTGTAACTGACTAAACAGATAAATTCATTCTAAATAAATAAATAGATTTTTATATAGCTGTCATTATACTTTAGGAAGGGGTTAATTATTTTTGCAACAAAAAAACCCTGATCTAAAATTTTTTTTTTAAAGACTTATTTTTGGAATTTTCACCTTTATTATGATAGGACAGATCAGAGCTGACAGGAAGCGAAGTGGGAGAGACATACCCTGATCTAAAATAAGTGCTAAAAAAATTAAGTAAACAGCAAAAAACAAAATATTACTTTGTAAATAGCACTATAAGTCAACTTCATGGGGAGAATTTTACAATTCTACAAACATATAAAATCATTATTTCGTCCATCAGCCACTCACTCTTATGATTCAGCACTGGACATCTGAAAACTCGCACAGTTGACCACTGCGAGGATAATATTAAGGGTCAAAGCTGAAGAATCTATGACCTTGCTATTATCAAACTCTATGCATTACACACTCAAGAAAGGGCTTTCTGGATATTTGCAGCTTTCCTCACAGTTCAAACAACCAAAAATGACAGAAACTCGGCCAGCAGGAACTACCTGAGAGGATGGACTGGTTCTCCAACCCCCACATTCACATGCAGGAGAACCACATATTGCCAGCAACAGCAGAAAATCACAGAGGCCCACCGGACCACATCCTCACGGTGGGCTGACCGAGCAATCCGGTTTAAAACTAACGCTGTGTTTCCAGTCGGTGTGTGTGAACTCCATGCAGCTAAAGCTCCCTAACTAGCAAACCCACTGGCAGGATACTAACAAGAAAAGGACAAGTTTCAAGTCACAAACTCATGGTTCTGTGATTCACAGCAGTTAAACTCAATCCTCAAAGAGATGTGGACAACACACCCACTTCTATCATGCCACAACACGCCGTTTGAATATAAAAAAAAAAAGACTTACAAAATAAATAAACATATGACAAGCAGCGTCATCAATCAACGCCGCCAGGAATGTGAGGCATTCAAGGACTCGTGTCATGCAAGAGAAACTATGAATTTTGGGCGACAAGTCCGGCAACTCAAACCGATGGACTACAGCTGGACTGAACGATGGACTACAGCTGGACTGAACATTACCCAGATAAAACCCCAGTCTAATTTGGGTATCAGCGTGTTACACAACAACAGCCCGAGGGAAATCTGATTACACTGATGATTAAACAAAACAATAAGGGAACGTGTCTGTAGTGCACTAAAAACTTGAGATCAAATGGTAACAATTACCTATCGCTGCATAATAATAAGGTGCAACTTATTATGAATAAGGGTCTTTAAGCATAAAAAAATATATAGTTTAATATAACATACTTTGTTATACATTATGTGTCCTCTTTATTTTTATTTTCATTATTTTTATTCATTCATTATTATTTTTAATAATTTCAAATACAATAAAATGTATTGTTACAATTTTACTTTTTTTTTTTTTTTTTTACTTTTTACTTATATTTTAATAAGTATACTTGTTTTATTTTTATATTTTTTTTCCCATTTATTTATTTATGCTTTATTTTTACATAAATATGTTCCGCTGAATGACCTTATTTCACACATTTTCACATGTTATTTTCACAAACGTTATTTGAAACATGACAGTAGACACTTTACTTGCATTTAATATGCTTTTATGTATATAAAATCACTTTTGTAAATTTTATTTGATGAAGACACCAAAATGGGACGTCTCATCTTTGACCCATAAACATATAAATCATCAGCGCTGATTATTTTGCCTAGTGTATAGTTATTTTGAAATTGTCTGTCAACCGAGGTTACCAAGATGGACATTTTGCCTAGAGTCAGTTCTAAAACGTACTAATATTATACAGTAAATATTGTGTAAAATTAGAGTAATGTGCATAAAATTGCACTATATATAAAAGCCATATCAGCCAATGTCCAATGACTTTTCCATTTGCTCCTCCCAATCTTGAACATTTGGTTACATTCCTGACAGTTTAACCAGACACACCAATGACAACAGTTTCCTCATAAGAATCTTAGTTATGAAAACCTGGTATATTATCATCGCACACATAGCGTAGGCTTGGAAATGTAAAGGTCAGTGTCTCGTATTGGAAACCAGGGCTATTTTCTGTGAATCCGAAACAGTTTGAGAAGGAGGAAGAGTTTTATAGGTGCTGTCAGGTGACGGGATTCATAAACGCAGGTCAATAAATCAAGCTGTGAGAGGAACATAAAGGCGTGTGACAATATGATTAAAACTCCTAAACAAGTTCACCTACCATGGTTATCTTTCATTAAATAAGATGAACTATTGATGCAAAGGCACACGACTCATTTATATGGTCTGGAACGTAAAAATGTATAGCTGTCATTATATTTTAGGACGGAGGTCATCATATTTGCTTCGAAAAGTGTCTCTCACACAAGCTCACCTGAAAATTTGAAAGCATTCTTGATAAAGAAACACCACAAACATTGTCAGACAGATGCGCGTGTTTGTCAACTGGATACAGTGTATGTCTATATTCTGTTAATGGATTATCCAAGTGTCACATTCCAGTGGAATCATTAGTAGCACTGTATCGAGTCGATAACATCCCACAGCATGATTGAACACTACCTGGCAAAGAAATCAAGCAAATGTTTGAGAACTTACGGTGCATTTCTTGCCCAGATGGTTTAAGAGCAATTCGTTTTCTTGCTGGGTGAGAAGAATGGAGCCAGCATTGCTCGCAGGCCTGCTGTTTGAAGGTGGACCGCTCATTTTAGACAATCCGATGGTGTGAACTTGTGATCAGGAAGTGTTAAACAGAAAATATGTGTTCATTGATCTCTGATCACCGCAGCTCGGATCCGGAGACTCTCATAATCAGACCTGTGTGTTTCGGTCGGTGGTGGGTTGAGAGAGGTCTTGTGTCCCAGAAATAAAACGCGATCCTCGTTTGGTTATCCAATGTCGTCTTGAGACTCTAAACTTTCATCTGAACTCCTGTGCACCGAGCTTTCGATCCAACATGGCAGTGCCACCGTTGCGCATGACAGTGAGACGCGGCGAATTTACAAATCCTACTACGGCGAAAGCGTAGCTTATGAATATTAATGACGCGCCGTGGCGTACGATAAGTAGCCGAAGCTGATTGGCTCAGGGCGGGCTTTGTTAGCGAGCGTTAGTAGTTTGGCGAATCGGAGAGTCGCGGGGAGTGGCTTATGAATATTGAATGAGTTACGTGACTAGACGCTCCGGGAAGGTTACCAGGCAACGTTAGCATGAGCTAAGAAATAACTATGAGCTAAGCCTTCGCTATAGTAGGATACAGGTCGCGTTTAGTTTACTCATAACGTAAAAAAAGTATTTTAAATGCTTTTAAAATTGATTATTAGAGAGCTGTAGCCTTATAAATCGCAATCAAGGAATATTTGAGAATGATAAAGCAGTTTCACAAAGGAATGCAGTGTGGGCGGAGTCATGACGTGGAGTCAAGTGGGTGATTTTTTTAATTGTAAGTAATTTTATAAAAAAAATTTAGCACTACAATAAGCAGCCTTGAAGCAAGCCTTCCTATACAAATAACAACAGTGCAGGAGGGAAAAAAAATAAAAGAAGAGGAAATAACCCATAACAATAAAGCCAAGCTTAATCAGAGGCCAGTTTGCACATGAAGTCCAAGCCAACAAAATGAACAATCAAAATAACAATTGTTCCTAATTAAAAAATAGCACTTGAACTTCTTTTTGGTCCTTGGACTCTTTAACACTGTCAGACTGTTTATTGGTGTAATCAGCAGTGCGTTACGTATGCCAAAATACAAAAGGTGGCTTCTGATTTGGGCCATATTAAACATTTAAAACAATAATGAAGCTGCATGCAAATTGACATGTTAATAAGCCATATGCACTGAGTCTGTGCTTTCAGCTTAAGTAATATATGTTGACGTCAGCAGGCTGTATGATGAGTGAATTCAATAATATACAGAAACTCCTCAGCTATGTGGATTGTGAATGTTTGTGTGTAAGGGCTGATGTGGTGAAATATTTGCTGCTGACAACACTTCCCAGTATTTCCAGTCCCGGCTTAAAGTTAGTCACTCCCAAACAAGGTTGAGCTGTGAGGTAAATAGACAGAAACCTGAAAAACCAGTTAGATGAGAGAGAGAGAGAGAGAGAGAGAGAGAGAGAGAGAGTCAGTATTAGACAAAACTGAACATGCCAAAAGAAAGGAATGAAAACACATATTCATAAAAACAGAAAAAAGAATGACAGAGGAATTTAGCTGCTTCTAAATCAGCTTCAATTTAGAATTTTTTTTTCTTTATTCATCTTTTTTTTTAAATTCTTTGCTGCTGAGCACTTTCGGTGAGAGCGCGGCGCTGGGGGCCGCAGGAGCCATGTGTGGGGGGCCAGTGCTGATTACAGAGACAAGGCAATGAAACTTAATCAGTCAACAATTATACTGCTCTCTGGAAGTGCATTTAGATAATTAGTGGTGCTTGCTAAGACATAAGGTTGGAATAAGTTAATTTTTTTGGTCCTGATTTACAGTCTGGACAAGTATCTATCTATCTATCTATCTATCTATCACTTTTAATAGTCATTTAGCTATTATTATTATTATTATTATTAATTTTTCGGAGTCTGTAGCGACGGACTTGGCCACAGAAAGCTGAATGTGCTCATCTGAATTACTGCAGTATTAGATTATGTTTATGAAGACCAGCTGTTAGCTACCGTCCAGCACATGCACACATCAAGCACACAGATGGATAGTGTTTATGCCGCTTTTAAGTGGCAATTTTATTTTGTGAGCAGCAATAATTGCTACTATAACCTGAAAATTAAACCTGCAAAGAAACAGACATGTAAGTCATAATTATAAAAATAAAGATAAAAAAATAACTTTGGACAATTTCAACTTTTTAGATCATAATTCTAGCTTTTTATCTTATAATTTGATGTAGTATGTCATAATTATGACATTTGTTCAATTAAAAGTCATTATGACTTTTTATCCCATAATTTGGATTTTTGTCATAATTTCATTTTTTATCTCATAATTGACTTATGAGACTTCAGTCACTGTTTTTACTCCTGAAGTGGACGTCTTTGTCGCTATTATTATTAGTTTAAACATTAACAGTCTTTACTATTAGGACATGGTTGCAAAATATGCTTGAAAGAGCACTGGGAATTTACACTGATGTCAAAATATGCATTGCACATGCAATGTTGTATTTTCTAGTATGAATCACAGAAGGAGAAATGTAGTGCAATACTGTTTATCCAAACCCACCAGACTCATTAACATAACTATAAAACAGGAGTATATTGTGTTGACATTGAGCTCAAAATCCCACATCAGTCATGAAATGAGCACAGAAGACAGCATCAGTACTGCCTTCTCAGATGCAGCTGGTCCTGTGGGGTTAAAAAGGTGAGTAGCTTGTTTTTTTCCTGCACAGCTCCTGGAAAGCAGCAGATCTCTGAGGGAATCTGCTTGAGTTATGTAATGTTGTGTTGCTCTGGTTGGAGCTTCTACTGTAATTCGTAAAAGAGAGAGAGAGAGAGAGAGAGAGAGGGAGAGAGAGAGAGAGAGAGAGAGAGAGAGAGAAAGACAAAGTAATAAAAACAAGAGACTTTGTGCTTTTTCGAAAGGTGAAGACCCAGATGATGTAAGGCTGTGTTACTAGACTGTTTGACAAGAGGAGAACATGCATGTGAATCAGAGAGCAGCTGTGTTGTGTGTTTGCCTGAACACACACACACACACACACACAGCTGGTTTATAAGCATAAAGAAACGCATCAAGAGAAATCCCAGCATGCCCACACAACAAAACTAATTGATTCTAACAAAGAAAAATTATAATAGCGAGAAAGATAGAGACCAGTGACATGGAAAGAAGAACATAGAAAGAAGTGAGTTTTTACATAAGTACATAAGTCACAAGAAAAGAAAAAAAAGCTTTGGTAAATCATAATTGTGACACAAGTCATAACTATGACTTAGAAATCATAATTCTGAGATAAAAAGTCAAAATTCTGAGATAAAAAGTCATTATGACATAAAATTCAAAATTATGAAGTCAACATGTTTAACATTATATTTATGATATCTTTGTCAAATAATTGACATAAAAGTAAAAATGAGATAAAAATCATTACTATGGGATAAAAAGTAAAAATTATGAGATAAAAAGTAATTATGACATGAGTCAAAATTATGAAGTCAACATGTTTAACATAATTATGATTTCTTTGTCAAATAATTTACATAAAATGTCAAAATGATAAGATACAAAATCTAAATATTTAATAATTATATATTATTTAATATTATATATTATTTAATAATTATATATTACAGTCATAATTATGATTTTTCTTATGTCAAAATAATGATGTAAAGTCAAAATGATAGCATATTAAAAGTCAAAATTACAAGAAAAAGTCATTATGACATAAGCCAAAATTATGACATACAATAAGTCAACATTTTTAATGTTCTAATTATGACTTTTTTTGTTAATTGGCATAAAAAAATTTAAATGATCATATACAAATTCAAAAATTGTTTTTATAATTATAACTTTCTTATGTCTAAATAACTGACCAAGTTAAAATGATGATATATAACGTCATAATTATGAGATAAAAGCCATCATTATGACATAAAAAGTTGAAATTGAAAATAAAATGTCATTAAGCCATAATTATGAGATAAAAGTCAAATTTTTTGACTAGTTGAAAATTTTAGGTCATAATAATGACTTTATCTCATAATTTGATTGTATGTCATAATCAATATTTTGTGTCAATTTCTACTTGTGTTATAATTATGACTTTATCTCATAATTGACTTATAATTATAAGCATTGTTTCCTTATGTGGCAGAAATGGGCTTCCATATGAAAACAGGAGACGTGATGGAGGGAAACCTTTTGGGAGAAACATCTTAAATGAGGCTTAAGAACTTCATTAATGAGCTATAGAGCAGCATCTGAACAATGA
This sequence comes from Sinocyclocheilus rhinocerous, assembly GCF_001515625.1. NCBI lineage: Eukaryota > Metazoa > Chordata > Actinopteri > Cypriniformes > Cyprinidae > Sinocyclocheilus > Sinocyclocheilus rhinocerous. The sequence goes on from NW_015660890.1 coordinate 3,511,776, forward strand.
AATGTGATTCTGCCATTCAGACCTGGCCAAACATCAGCACTAAAGCAGACTGTCCTCTCAGTAAGGATGTCTAGCATCCTTTTTCAGAAGCTGAAGCAAAGCAGGGCGCGGTGCACATGACTTTAACACCGCCAGTGTAAACACTGATGTCACATCCTAAAAATCAGCATAGTGTGGCGGGAATATTTGGCAGCTAAACTGTATCCTGCACAGCTGACAGCATCAGCACTGGCTAAATATTGACCTAAAGATGTCAGCAAGCAAATGTATTTCCTCAGTATTTGTTTGATCTTGTCTCGCTTTAGCAGCAAAAACACACCAGGCTGTAATTTTCTTCATGTCCTCTGGGTGGCAGTGGACACCTTATTATTTGGCAAATGGGAACACCAAAGCACTAACGACATAATATTCAACAACAACAAGTTCGTAAAAAATGCTTACGAAAAATGTGTGATGTTGAGGTGTATTATGGAACAACGTCTGTGCTGAATTGTAATGTTTAGGGTTGGTGTTTTGAAATGAGCAATAGAAAACATGTCTAGAAAGTGTCATTAGCACACCTCATAGGTCATTGGATTGCTTTACTTATTGATATAAACCAAGTTAAAATTATTATTAAAAAAAATAATAAAAAAATAATAATAATTAGCACACCTCATCATGCCCTCTGCAAGAGTAGGCTTGTTTATGAGACTTTTTGTCAAGTTTTTCAAGCAGAAGTGTTTCTGCCCAGACAAAAAAACAGAAGAAAAACAAGTAAGCAGAAGAGATGCCTACTCAGTGAGGTTTCGTTACCTATTTTCTGCAGAATTGCAACTAGGGTACAACTAGGTAGACTATGATGATGGTTTATAGTAGACACGTGTTAGTCAAGAGTTCTATACCTTTTTTTTTAGACTTTCATTTTACATTACTTTAATTGTTTTATACATTACACTATAATTGTTTTTCATATTACTTTTAATGTTTTATAATTAAAAAATATCAAATATTTGATTTACTATATTATAAAATATTTGAAACATTTTATGTTCCTTTTAAAGAATAAATTGTAATTATTTGTAATTTGTATTTTGAGTTTATTTAGTTTTGTATTATTTTTTATTTTTATTTATTAACTTAAACTAAATTAAAAATAAATGTAGCCTTGGCAACTAGCAACTGAAATATTTAAATATTATTAAAAAAATAATGATTTGACATACATACAATATATAAATATGACTTGGTGATAAGACATAATTTTCAAGTTTAAGTCCATCAAGTTCTAAATAAAAAGAGACAATAATTTATATGAAGTATCTTTTAATTCACTGCATTAGTTCGCCTTTATTACATGGTTATTTCATACATAATTTTGTTATGCTGTTTACAGCATCTATTTATTTTCTAACCGTATTCGATCATTTGCACACTAAACGCTGAAAGCAGAAGCCTCCGAGGGCTCAGCTGATGTGTCAGATCAGTGTGACGTCACTGTAGGTGTTTGAGAAGAGCATATGGGTCAAGAGCTGGGGTTACAGTCCCATTATTGTGAGCATGACAGGGGATTTGGTTTCAGGAGGTAAAATCACACTATCGTTTGTCCTCACCTCTGTGCTGGTCTTCAGGAGCTGCTGAGCACTGTCGGTGAGAGCGCGGCGCTGGGGGCCGCAGGAGCCATGTGTGGGGGGCCAGTGCTGATTACAGAGACAAGGCAATGAAACTTAATCAGTCAATAATTATACTGCTCTCCGGAAGTGCATTTAGATAATTAGTGGTGCTTGCTAAGACATAAGGTTGGAATAAATTTATTTATTTTTTGGTCCTGATTTACAGTCTGGACAAGTATCTATCTATCTATCTATCTATCTATCTATCTATCTATTAGTACTGTCAAACGATTAATCGCGATTAATCACATCCAAAATAAAAGTTTTTGTTTACATATTATATGTGTGTGTGTATATATAAATACACACACACACATGCATGTATACATTTAAGAAAAATATGTTACGTTTGTATATTAAATATATTTATATATGATACAATTTATATGAATATAAATATCTACATGTAAATACATGTACATATTTTCAAAATATATGCTGTATGTGTGTGTCTTTATATATACATAATAAATATACACAGTACACAGAATTACTACGGCCATTAATATTACCTGGTATGTTTTATCAGTATTATGGCACAATATTAGGGTTAACAAATCTAATTTTATTTTGCCTATTAGAAAATAAAGACTATTTAAGGATCATCAAGGTTTTTACTTTGCAGCACTATTTTCATTCAAATTAGGCACATTTCTCACTAAAATCTAATTGTATAATAATAATTCATATCTTGAATGAGTTTTTATTTCTATATTTTCAGATTTAATTTTAATTTACATTTGAGTAATTTTGTTACATGCTTTTTGCCTTTTTTAAGCTTTTAATGTAATATTTTATTTCAGCTTTTTTCAATTTACTTTTTTATAATGTTGTCTTTAGTTCACAATAAAAACACGGATGACAAATGCAGTTTGTTGTACTGCCTTTATGTTGATTTAAATAAAAAAGAAAAACATTTAATTACAGTAATGATCAATGTTATCATGATATAATTTTTGTTTCGGATTGGATTTGTTTTTTTTTTCATTGTATTTGTTTATTGAAATTACAGAAATGAGAATTGGGAGAAAATTGCTTAATTGCACAATGCAAAAAAAGAGAAAAAATAATGTTGCCAAAAATATCAAAATCAAATTTCTTTTTTCATTTTTGAAATATAACCTATCCATGAGTCAAGTTATGTGAGATTCACACTTTAAAACTATTTCTGAATTTGTATTTTAGTTTTTGATCAAACCATTGCTAAATCAGTAACACGAATCCATCGCAGTTCCTCTTATCAGATTTGTGGTGAAACACATTCTCATCCAGAGTGAGACGAGAGCAAAAGGCTGCAGCTGTCTGCGGCCCTGCGTGCGGCGCTTTGAATATCATTTGACTATTTAAATCTAAAATGTAAATATTATGGTTGGGTGTTGAGTCTGAGAACTGCTCATTTGCAGCATTTGGCACCTTTGAGAAACGCTTCCTGAATAATTGCATTCTGTACACACTGATTACAAACTTGAAATAGATTCTAAACAGATTACTAATGATTCACAAGGGAAGAGACGGATCCATGCGCACTACTCATTAATGAACGGCAGATGTTTTCTTCTGAGTACTTAAAGCTCGGGCTGAAAGAGGGCGGCGAGGGCATTCAGTAAAGCCATGTTAAACACTAAAGCAGATTAGAGCTGATGCTTTATCCTTTACTTATGGCAAGAAAATGTCCTTACACCAACCTTGCAATAGCAGCCATGCATTCTTTGTTTTAGGAACAATGCCACGTTATGCGTTGCAACGTACCCTTAAAAGTAGCACATGAGCAATCTTCTCTACAAATTGCACAACTAACAGGGAACGTTCTGGGAAGGTTCTCTCAAAGTTATGAACAAACATTCTTCCAGGAATGTTAATAGAATGTTCATTCAAAGCTATCTGGTCTTTAATAACATTCTCAAAATGTTCGCACAAAAATGTTATTTATGCATAATTCGGGGAACTTTTTTTCTGAAACATTTTAATAATGTTTTTTTTAAATGTTACTACTTGTTTCAGAACATTCAGAGAACATTCAAATATAACAGTAATTCTCATCTTGTTTATTAAATGAAAACTATTTAAATGGAATGTTCCCTTAACAGTTGTATAACCCAGAAAAAAACGTTTTTTAAAAATGTAAAAAATTGGGACATTTCGAATCTTCATAAATAATGTTTTCATAATAAAAAACATCTATTTAAAAACATTTCATATTTTTTAATACTAATTAATATTTCAGAATGTTCAAAGAACAAAGTTGACATTCTCATAATGTTTGCAAAATGATATACAATATGCTATACGAATGGTTATATGATAATGTTCGCTTTTAAAACATTTAAAAAAATTGAGATTTTGAATGTTTAGAAATAACGTTTTCATAACTTTTAAAAACCTCAAATGTCTATCTAAAAAACACCTTAACAGTTGTATAACCCAGAAAAAAACGTTTTTTAAAAATGTAAAAAATTGGGACATTTCGAATCTTCATAAATAATGTTTTCATAATAAAAAACATTTCATATTGTTTTAATACTAATTAATATTTCAGAATGTTCAAAGAACAAAGTTGACATTCTCATAATGTTTGCAAAATGATATACAATATGCTATACGAATGGTTATATGATAATGTTCGCTTTTAAAACATTTTAAAAAATTGAGATTTTGAATGTTTAGAAATAACGTTTTCATAACTTTTAAAAACCTCAAATGTCTATCTAAAAAACATCTAACATTGTTTAAATGTTACTACTATCAGAATGTTTACAAGCCAACATTCTCATAATGTTTGCAAAATGATATACGATATGGTATACAAATTATATACGAAATAGATTTTTTGATGGTTTCGAATTCAACATTCAACATTCAAATTGAACGTTTTTATAATGTTTGCAAAATGATAAAATGGAATAGAACATTTGTATAACCAAGAAAAAATGTTTCAAAACATTTAAAAAACTGGACATTTCAAAGTTCAGAAATAACGTTTTTTCATAACCTAATGGGAACATTAGCAAAATGTTCTCAGAACATATTTTTCTTAGCTGTGTGAATGCTTTAAGACAATTGAGCTGATCACCTCTTCTAGTCTGTTGAGTCTCAAGGGACAAGAATCACAGGAGACGTGTACGTAAACCAGACCGTGGCTGTTTTGTTTCTTGACGTCAGATATGGAAAATATGCAGGTCCCTTCAGTAACAGCCAAATCTCTCCTGCCCTGACCAGAGTATCGAGAACGCAGTCACCACGACAACACTGAAATACACCCCAAATACACAATACGTCACATTTGATCTCTTTAATTTGATCAGTGTAATTAGTGCATAGTCTGAACAGAGACAAAGATTAAAATGCAATAAATTAAAGAAGTGCATCAAATGATTTCTATTATTCTAGACTCAGACTAACATCCATAAAATGATCTAGCAGTAGGACTAATTACATAAACAGACAGGAAAATGATAAAAATCATCACCAACCCATTCCTCCAATTATACAAAATGTTCTTCCTCAGAGTCAGAGGGACAAAACAGAACATTTGAGCAGCTGCCGAGAGTCTTTACATCAACAAGTGACCACATGCATGAAGGAAAACGTAATGGATGCTCTGCAGTGAATGGGTGCCGTCAGAACGAGAGTCCAAACAGCTGATAAAAACATCACAATAATCCACAAGTAATCCACACCACTCCAGTCCATCAGTTAACGTCTTGTGAAGTGAAAAGATACGGGTTTCAGGCTGAAATATGAGTCCTCTATCCATAACATTGCTTTCTCCAGTGAAAAAGTCGTCTTGTCTGAATCAGAAGAGAAATCTGCACAGATCAAGAAACGTTTACAAGCTAAAACAGTCCAAACCAGCTCTAAACAAATATTTGAGTGGAATTTGATGTAAGAGGACAGCAGGAGTTGGACTTTTTCACTGGATGAAGCGTTATTGTGCATTATGGACTTGGCCACTATTGGATTTTGGCCAGAAGTGACAGTTTGAAGTGAAAGCGTCTTAATAATGGATTTGTTTCTTAAATACATGCATCTTTTCACTTCAGAAGATGTTAACTGATGGACTGGAGTGGTGTGGGTTACTTGTGGATTACTGTGATGTTTTTATCAGCTGTTTGGACTCTCGTTCTGACGGCACCCATTCACTGCAGAGCAAGTAAGCAAGTGATATAATGCTAACTTTCTCCAAATCAGATGAAGAAACAAACTCATCTACATCTCGGATGTCCTGAGGGTGAGTACATTTCAGCAAATTTTCATTTTTGGGTGAACGATTCCTTTAAAAAATGCATTATTCTAAACTTCGGCAGTTTCTCTCAAACAAATCTTTTGAAAAAAGGAATAGTTTTTCACAAAGACAAGGAATATAGATAAATTCAGTCATGTGTTCAAGAACGACCACAGTAGTTATTCACAGTGCACGGTGCTCATATGTTTAATAAAGTCTGACCATTGTGGAAGTCTCAATACTTTGAGACAGCGTTGTTCATAAATGCTCAGCTTTAGCTGCCATAAGTAGCTCGATTACAAATCCCTTTTCTTTATTCCTCAAACTCTGCACCTTGAGGCCTCGTTTTTATAGGAGATGAACTGAGAAACGCCTGAACTCGTTTCCGTATGGATGTAATACTTCTAAAGAGTTTCGATTACAAAAGTCCAGCTGCCTAGAAGTGTTAAAGAAGGCACTCTCGTCCTGTTTAAAGCTAAAGGAATCGCTCCGCAAAGAGTCACAGTCTCTCTCACAATCAGTTTGCTACGGTATAAGCAGAGCGGCTCATTATCAGGACGAATGCTGCTGTCTCGACATGCAAAATCCTGACGCATGCAGTTACGAGGGGAGATCGTCCTCATAAATCCCATCATGCAGTAAAACTATCACCCAGACGCCCAATACTCAATAACCATCAAAGCCCAGCAGTGTTATCTGTGTTAGTAATTTGTGAGATCCTGCTGTGTGTGTGCAATGGCAGTTCATAAGGTTTATCTTGAACACATTAGGTTTAAAAGCACATTAAGGCTGCTAATGCAGCTACCCTTGTTTCTCTGAGGAAACGTTTCTCTGTGGGTGTAATGCTGGTACGAAAATCCCCCTGAGAACCAGCAATTTATGGGTTTTCTTATGTTTATACCTCTGAGAGCAGGTGCGTCTGTCCTTGTGTGCACATCCTGGGCTTTTCTGTCATACCAAATGTTTGGGGGTTTTGGCCAGTAAGGTGAATTATTACTAAGCCACTTAAAAATTACATCATGTGACCTCATACAATAAATACATACATTCAAATAAAGTCGGAGAGAACGGGGCTAGTTGTCGCACATGAAACTTGTCACACAGTCACATCTGAGTAATTACAATTTCTATCTTCTTATATTATCTATCTTGTCTTTGAAAGAGTTTTCACTCAGAAATTGTTAGTAAATTTCACAAATAAGTGCAAAGAAACAGCAAGTGACACACTGAATTAAAAAAGGGAAATTTTAAAGTTGAAAGACTGAAATTGTATTTTTTGGGTGGGGAAACGTAGTCCAGCTGTTTAATTTTCTTCGAAAAATGGACAAAATATTATTGTTTAAAAAAAATTCTGTTCTCCAAGCAAAAATAAGTTAATGTTATATATATATTTTTATAAAGTTGTCACAGTTTTATCAGGGCAAGATGTCACGTGTATTAAACGTTGTAGTTTTACAGAATTAATGTTATTATTAATTTTTAATTATAAATTAAATTCATATAAACTATTAATAGAAATTAAATTAATATAAACATTTTAAATTATAAAATAATATTAAATATTCTTATATAAAGTATACAACACTAATATTGTTGTATTTGTAGCTACTATAAAATGATTAATATACTTTTTATAAATACTATATATTCTATAATATCACTACTATTGGCTAAAACAATGATATTTGTCTATGTTAACATTTTTATGGTTTCATGCTTTTTTGAGCTTCACAATTAATTTATTATTTAAATATAGCAAAAAAGCTATTAAACAGCCTATGCTATCCTAACAGAAGTCAGGTTCTCATTGTG
>NW_015660890.1:3519849-3521191 GCF_001515625.1 Sinocyclocheilus rhinocerous
TTTTTTTTTAATTTTTTTTTTATTTTATTATTATTTTTTTTTCCTGAATTCTACAACGCATCTCGATACAGAAATCGACTTTCAAAAATAAACCTGGAGTGACAACTAGCCCTGACCTCCTCTTTTGAAAAAGCTTCTTAATTTTTTTCTCAAGCATCAAACATTCAAATGCCTTTCTGCTGGTCCCAGGAGGATATATTAGGAAAAGCCCACATGCAGTTTGTCCTCCTCCAGCTTCCCTTTTGGCAGCAGGCGTCCATTGGCGCCAGCGTTTGGCATCTCCTCGTCCTTCCAATCATTGCACACAACCCTCAGCAGAACATTCGACAACATGTCTTGATACAGACTCAGACAGACCCATCCTGGAAGATACAGCAACGTCACCAGACCCATGAAATTGAGAGGATAGTGGGAATAGTCCCAGGAACAGGCGTCATAGTGTCTCAGAGCGAAGCCCCAGCTGAACTCCCATGTATAAATGAAGCAGATGTAGATGGGAAGCCGCTGCAAGGTTCCCCATCCTCTCCTGAAGTGCAGATGGAGGTAGAGCTTCTCCACCACGAAGCTGCAGCTCCCATACATGAGGAAGGACCACAGGGACGTGTGGCCCCTCAAGGTCCGGTCCGCTTTCTCAAACAAGTTGAACACAGAGGTGAAGAGCACCTCGTCCAGAAAGCCATGCATCCCGAAGAACACAAAGCTCAGGACGCCGGGTAACCCAGGTAACCCATATGACCTCAATAACACCTGCTTGTCCTGATACTGCAGACGCAGGAAGCCTTTATGAAAGATATGAAAGACGTACAAAGCGAGGATGTAATGCACAACGAGCTGCGTGACGGAAACCACTCTGATGCTCTCCGTGCAGGTCACCACATTCCCTATTAAGATCTGCAGGCAGATGTACAAGCAAGGGTAGAAGACGAGGTGGAAAGCGACAGGTCGCTCCTGGAAGCATCTTTTTTGCAGGTAGATCTTCTCCAAAACCAGATGCGTGATGGAGTGCACGACGCACTGATACGGAGAGGAGAACCCCAGCAGTTTGAAGTCGTTGTGATCCAGGAACCTGCGCGCGGAGGACAGCAGGATGTCCAGCGTGACTCCGTGCATCCCGTAGAAATACATGCGCATCCACTGCGGTAAAGCAGGCTGAGCTCGCAGGCTGTCCGCTCGTCTCGTCGTCTTCATCATCACCGTATCTGTCCTCAAACGCACTCAGATGTCGACGCGTCTTTGTCTGACGGTCATTTTACGCCCCCACGAAGGCCAAAATCTCACTAACCGCATTTGTACTTGCACGGTCATTCGAAGGAGCGAAATGGGAAGAACAGAAAAGACCGAC
>NW_015660890.1:3521672-3531554 GCF_001515625.1 Sinocyclocheilus rhinocerous
TTTTTTTTTAATTTTTTTTTTATTTTATTATTATTTTTTTTTCCTGAATTCTACAACGCATCTCGATACAGAAATCGACTTTCAAAAATAAACCTGGAGTGACAACTAGCCCTGACCTCCCCTTTTGAAAAAGATTCTTAATTCTTTCTCAAGCATCAAACATTCAAATGCCTTTCTGCTGGTCCCAGGAGGATATATTAGGAAAAGCCCACATGCAGTTTGTCCTCCTCCAGCTTCCCTTTTGGCAGCAGGCGTCCATTGGCGCCAGCGTTTGGCATCTCCTCGTCCTTCCTATCATTGCACACAACCCTCAGCAGAACATTCGACAACATGTCTTGATACAGACTCAGACAGACCCATCCTGGAAGATACAGCAACGTCACCAGACCCATGAAATTGAGAGGATAGTGGGAATAGTCCCAGGAACAGGCGTCATAGTGTCTCAGAGCGAAGCCCCAGCTGAACTCCCATGTATAAATGAAGCAGATGTAGATGGGAAGCCGCTGCAAGGTTCCCCATCCTCTCCTGAAGTGCAGATGGAGGTAGAGCTTCTCCACCACGAAGCTGCAGCTTCCATACATGAGGAAGGACCACAAGGACGTGTGGCCCCTCAAGGTCCGGTCCGCTTTCTCAAACAAGTTGAACACAGAGGTGAAGAGCACCTCGTCCAGAAAGCCATGCATCCCGAAGAACACAAAGCTCAGGACGCCGGGTAACCCATTCGGGCGGGATGACCTCAATAACACCTGCTTGTCCTGATACTGCAGACGCAGGAAGCCTTTATGAAAGACATTTGTGAAGTACAAAGCGAGGATGTAATGCACAACGAGCTGCGTGACGGAAACCACTCTGATGCTCTCCGTGCAGGTCACCACATTCCCTATTAAGATCTGCAGGCAGATGTACAAGCAAGGGTAGAAGACGAGGTGGAAAGCGACAGGTCGCTCCTGGAAGCATCTTTTTTGCAGGTAGATCTTCTCCAAAACCAGATGCGTGATGGAGTGCACGACGCACTGATACGGAGAGGAGAACCCCAGCAGTTTGAAGTCGTTGTGATCCAGGAACCTGCGCGCGGAGGACAGCAGGATGTCCAGCGTGACTCCGTGCATCCCGTAGAAATACATGCGCATCCACTGCGGTAAAGCAGGCTGAGCTCGCAGGCTGTCCGCTCGTCTCGTCGTCTTCATCATCACCGTATCTGTCCTCAAACGCACTCAGATGTCGACGCGTCTTTGTCTGACGGTCATTTTACGCCGCGACTCGCCGGTGGCACGCATTTCTTCTTGCGCGATCATTGGAAGGAGCGAAATGGGTAAAGAAGAAAGGACAGACTTAATAAAACCCACCACAAGATAGCGCTGTCATATTCATCTAAACCTATACAAAGTAAAACGTCTTAAAAGTGCTATAACAATACGGCATTATACACAGTTCTGCAAAACACTATATATTATATTATATTATATTATATTATATTAATAATTTTTGTATATTACAATTAAAATAATTTCCTTTTATTGTTTTATAGTATTTGATTTATTTTATATTTGTGTTATTTTATAAAATAGTGTACTATTATATCATATATAACGTATATACTATTATATATTTATATATATGATTTTTATTTTTATATTTTTGCTATTGCTGCATTTATATTATTTGAGATATTTTTATATTTAATTATATTCATTTTCATTTTTTATTTTATAAAATACTATATCACACAGATATATTTATTTATACTTCATAAATACGTTATCTTTATCATATATAATATATATTTATACGTTATCTTTAATATGTATATAATATATGTGTGTGTTCTGTGTAGATTTATTATGTATATATAAATACACAAACATACAGTATGTATTTTGAAAATATTTACATGTATTTACATGTCTATATTTATAGAATACAATTTATATTATAAATATATTTAATATAGAAACAACATATTTTTCTGAAATGTATACATGCATGTGTGTGTGTATTTATATATTCATAATAAATATACACAGTACACATACATATATTATGTAAACAATACATAATACAATATATCATATATATATATCATATTTTATCACTAGTCCTCATATTCATCCATATTTAAAAGCCCACTATGCTCTCAGATTCATTGATCACCTTGGTATTGTAAAGTTGTAGTGTAATTCAACACACAATTTAGAAACTGTGTTAGGATAACAACTTAACGTTGTTTTAGCTTCCATATTTACAGTATTTTTGTAAATATGAGGCACTGTGAGGTTTGAGCTCAGAGACACTCCTGCATCTACTAAAATATCACACGCTGTTATCTCAGAGCTCCAGTGATCCTCTGGTGTTTTTGGAGGTGACAGATTAGCTCTAAGCATCCAGCCGGGCAAACCGTTATCTGTGAGAGCCGCGGGATAACAGAGAACAGGAAGTGGTCAGATGTCCTCAGCGGCTCCATGACAATATTATAGTGAATCACTTGTTATATTCTTCATTTGTAAGTTGCTTTGAATAAAAGTGACTGCTAATTAAAAGACCATCATTCTGCTAGCACTGTCAATGAAGTTTATATAAACATTATGGAAGAAAAGAACAAATTACTAATAAAATGTCAACAATTTTGAGTGAGTTTAATTTGTGTTTCACTGTGCAACATAAGAATGGCAAAAAACGCAATGCTTTTTTGTTTTTTAATTCCTACATTTTTACAATAGCTGCAGCAACACTGCAGTTCTTCACAGCGGCCACTAGATAGAAGCAAAGTGAGATTTTAACTCGAGCCATCGCTCATTCTGTGTGCTGCCCTTAGGAAAGAAAACATAATTGTATGTGAAGGGCAAATTATTAGCAAGCTGGTACATGACAGGGTCTTTCAGAGCATTACAGCAATGCTGAAAGCAATAAATCGCTTTAATTTATCCCAGCATGGGCACAGCATTTCAGAGTAGCATCAAACAATCTTTATTATAAAATCTCTATACACCCCTTGGAACGCCTGGCTTGAACATGTTAAGATGCTATCAGACATTCTTTTGTATATGGACATCCCGTGTGTTTGGATAGTTTGTTCACTCACGCTATAATCACTTTAAAATAGGCCATTTGTATTGACTTATGTATGTTTGTCTCGATTCAAATTCGCAGTTTTAAATCGCGTTAATAGGTGTTAGTCAGGGAACTGCCATAGGCCCATTAATTTTTTTACAAGAATGAAAATGAGGCTGTGAGGAATAGATGTATAGGCCTAAGCATTCAATGGATTGTACTGTTAGCAACACAACGCTTGTTCAGCGGATGAAAAGTTTTTACGAAAGAAAAAAACAACATTCAACAAAAACTCCATAAAACAGTTTTAAAAGTTGTGAGTTGTGAAAATGACATAATCTAGGACCTTTTTACTGCGCGTTTTGTAAGCCTCGTTTTCATCCGCGTTAAATTCAATATGGCGTCTAACCTGATAAGGGACCCAAAATTTAAATTTTGTCATTAATTACATTACTTACCCTCATGTCGTTCCAAACCCATAAGACTTTGATCATCTTTGGAACACAAATTAAGATGTTTTTGATGAAATCCGAGAGCTTTCGAACCCTCCATAGAGAGCAACGCAACCGAAACATTCAAGGCCCAGAAAGGTAGTAAAGACATTGTTAAAATAGTCCATGTGACATCAGTGGTTCAACCGTAATGTTACGAAGCTACGAGAATGTTTTTTTGTGCGCAGTGAAAACAAAAATAACTTTATTCAATAATTTCTTTGTACCCTTGCTTTCTAACCTTATGAAAATTAACCATGGTTTTATTGTAGTAAAAGTGTAGTAACCATGTTTTTTTGCGTATTGATTACTATTTGTATAACCACAGCTTTACTACAAATACCATATGGTTAGTGTAGCAAAACCATGGTTAATTTGTGGTTACCATGATTTAACTATAGTAACCATGGTTTTTGGCTTAATTTGTAGTAAAACCATGGTTAATTTTCGTAAGGGTATTGAGGGTCAGAAAGCTCTCGGATTGCATCAAAAATATCTTAATTAGTGTTCTGAAGATGAACAAAGTCTTATGGGTTTGGAACGACATGAGGGTGAGTAATTAATGACAGAATTAAATTTTTTTTGGGTGAACTATCCCTTTAAATACTTTGCAACTCCATTCCAGCCCATGTAAAAATAATTTCCCATCAGTTTTAAGACAGTATGAGTGCATTTTACTACACTGTTCACAGAAACCTCTAGTTCATTCATACAGGATATATAAGCTTGTCTAAGTTAGTAACAGTAACCAAGAGGTGCAGAGCTTAGCAAAGGCAAAAATACGTTTGAGATTCATTATATATCACCTTATTTTGCAGTTCAGAATAAGCTATTCATCAGCAGTAAATGGTAAACTATTTGTGCTTAACAAATGATAAACCAATGTGTTTATAATTCTGACAATGCATTAAAATAGTATGACAAGAAATACCAGTTAGCAATATGAAGCAGTGTAGCATAGCTAAAAATAACTAGAAATAGATGACACCGCAAGTCTCGCACATTCAATGCCTGTTTTACGTTAAAAATAAAGTGGATAGGATGTACTGTAAAGCTGGTCTGAGTTAGAAGCAGTAACCAAGGGGCCATTTTCATTTAGCCAGAGCTGTTCGCGACCATACTGTACAGACATATTCACCTCATTTTGCAATACGGAATTAAGCTATTTTCTGTGAATGTGCGAAACTTTCGATTCGTTAGCCGCTATTGGTAAACAACTAGCTATAAGTATAAAGTGCAGTAGACTGTAAAAACTATTTGCACTACAAACCAGTGTGTTCATAATTCCGACAATACATTAATACACATTATCCACAAAAATACGTTTTTATTATTTATAGATACGATTAACGACTCTACATGATTGATGGTGTCATCTATATTGTGCTGTCAGGCCTGTGAAAAAGATGAGCTCAGTACATGGATATCTAAAAATGTAATTTCAGATCCCATTTCCTCCAATTTGCGTCTCTTATTGGTTTGAGCGGCTCTGTTTTGTGTCAGAGGGGCGCGGCCGGGTCACAAAGGGGAAGGAAAAAACAAAGTCCCACGAGGGGTTTCACTCTTGTTTACTGTTTCATTAGGCATTCCCTTCACTTCCTGCTCTCCCTGGGTCCTCCGTACCAAGCCTCGCATCCGTAATGAGGTTTTAAACGATCTCGGTTGAGATTTCCACAGCTACCGTGCTAGTCTAGACAGCTAGTTCAGAGCAGATTGAAGCTCGGACTGAATCTGCATGGAAACCGCCAATATATCTCTATTACACATACACCAGAGCAATTGTCTGACACTATCTTTACCTCCCATCTGTAATTCATATCTCTGAGGTTACATTCTAAGGCCGTTAAAGGTCATCGCCATGGAGACAACGACTTCAGCTGCAGTCTCTCCCCTCACATTTTCACATTCGGTCAGTTAGCATGTTTACAGCTGAGGCCGGATAAGCATCCGAGGGAAGAGGTGAAAGGTAGGAAAGCAGTGTTTTCTCAGTGTTCAGCAGAAGGGCAGCCAGATGCTGGCGGTCTGTGCGTCCTCAGCACGTCCTTGCGTCTCGGCATCCAGCTGCATCATCACCCGGCAAAACACACCTTTGCATTTTACATCTGCTTGTGTTAAACAGTGAGATAGCCCTGTGTGAGAAATGAATAAAGACACAGCCGTAGTTCTTTTTTAATGAGCTCCCATGGCAGCCCGAGTATGAGCTGGAAACTTGGCTGAATGTTCTCGTGTTTGAACTGGAGGCAACAATGCATGTCAGGTTGAAAGGCTACAGGACGTGTTTCATGTGACTGCTGCCGAGGGAGAACAACATGCTGCCAAACTTGCAAAAAGGTGACGCTTGCTGAAAGAATACAGAACGAACTGACAAAAGATGTAGAGCAGAACTAGAAATAGAGCAAGAGAAGTGAGTGGCGAAAGGTGCTTACATATGCAAAATTCATCACCATAATGATAGGGTTGCCATTCAAAAGTTTGGGGGCAGAAATTCATACTTTTACTCAAGAAGGATGCATTAAATTGACCAAAAGTGACAGTTCTCTTTCAAATAAATGCTGTTCTTTTAAAATTTCTATTCATTAAACTTAAGAATTCTGAAAAAAAGATCATGGTTTCCACAAAAATATGAAGCAGCAACTGTTTTCAACATTGATACTAATTATAAATGTTTCTTGAGCAGCAAATCAGCATATTAAAATGATTTCTGAAGGATCATGCGACACTGAGGGCTGGAGCAATGATGCTGAAAATTCAGCTTTGCGTCACAGAAATAGAAAATAGTTATTTTAAATTATAATAATATTTCACAATTTTATTGTTTTTTTACTGTATTTTTGATCAAATAAATGCAACCTTGGTGAGCAGAAGATTCTTCTGTCAAAACAATTAAAAACTGACCCCAAAGCTAAGGTGTTCTGTGTGATTACTTGCTTTAAATTACGCAGCACTTACATATTATTGCTCTTTGGTTGGTTTGATTGCTTCTATTTGTCCTCATTTGTAAGTTGCTTTGGATAAAAGCATCTGCTAAGTGATTTAATGTAAACATAACTTAAAAAAGACCCCAGTTTATTGATAGTCTATTGATATCAATATTAATTATATTGATATACTGGCCTCTACAGCTCAAATCCTTCAAGTCTGTGGGATTATTTTGCTTGTTTTATTGTCCATCAAGAGAAAATCATATGTCTGCTTGCTTAAAAATGAATAGCACGATTTGAGCAATAGCCACAGTGATGCTTGCCTTAGCAAACTCCTTACAAGCAGTCTGGCACTTCTGGTGTTTCCGCTTGAGTGATTGGTAACCCAGGGGGAATATGTAATACAGTAAGGGCATAGAGACATTTTAACTAGCTGAAGATGGGCATTACTATCAATGGTTAGTGTTGGTTTACATTGAGAGGTCATGGGGGCAGGATATGATGTCGTCAGCAACTAGATTATCTGCAGGATATGGCCACTTAGTGATAACTGAGAGGGTATTAGTTGTGTTCCAAAACCTAGTGAGCTCATTGTTGTCTGTCTACACAGACAACAACCTTAAGCATGGTTATTATAGTTACTAAAACTAAAAACTAGGGCTGTCAAGTGAGTTTTAAAATCTCATTAATAACACAATGTGGTGATTATTAATCGAATTAATCGCAAATAAAGTAACTATTGTGTTAAACAACGAAAACATTACAAAAAGCAGCTTTAGAAAGAAATATTTTGATTCAGCATAGAATTTATTTGTAGGGTACAACTGCCATTATTTATTTATTTATTTTTAGTAGCTACATCTGAATGCGTATTTATATATATTTACAGATAGTTTGTTGCAGGTCAGAGATGGCATGAATGCATTTACACTGCAATTACATGCAATTAAATAATGCCATGAGATTAATGATTATTTTAAATGGGTATTAAAAGGATAGTTCACCCAAAAACGAAATTATTTACTCCCCCTCATGTCATTCTGTGGAACATAAAAGAGGAACATTTTATAAATGTTTTTTTTTCATATGGAAATCAACAGTTCTTCAAAATATCTTCAAAAATGGTCAACTTGGTTTTCCTGCTATTTGCCAAGGAAATATTTCTTCATTTATTTATTTTAACTTGACAATAAGTAAAGCTAAAGCTAAAATAAACATGAATAAAAAAGCCTTTATAAATATTAAAAAGGTAAAACAAAAAGTCTTAATACAATTTTAACAAAAAGTTAAATAAAAACTCAACTCAAAATATTAATAAAACTTTTGGGATGTTGAGTCTTTAAGAATATAAATAACTATGTGGTGCAAGGTCTGCAGTCTTACAAATTGGCTTGCCTAAAATGTGGGGAAATGATTTGATATATTCCTGCCATAATTGGTGTAAAACACCAAAGATGGCTGAAATCCTGTTCATTAAAATGGAAAATATTGCTGAGGGAAGGAACAAAGAGCTGCTACATCAGAGATGGACATTGTATCAAACTGCTGACATTTCAGTATCCATGCAATTGTTGAATAAAGAGAATTAGATGCATGAATATGCAAATCAGAAGGGAGTGGCCATGCTGAGTTCAAATACACTGACCAGAATGTGCAGAGGACAGAGGTTTGGCTAAATGAAGGTCATGCATTGTTGCCGGATTGAGCGTTCGTTTGCTCACCCTGGAGAACTTGATTATTATTCACAGCGTTACTCGTAATAAATGCAAAAATCTGAAGGGCTGGTTTTTCATATCCCCTTTTCAGAAACGTTTGGTTAAATGCCAGAAGAATGTCAAACTAATGTCAGCAATTAGAGCGAAGTTACAATTTGCATCAGCTGCCACATCCATCTAACAAGAGAAAACTGTTTTGGAGAAGCCATTAGCCTTGTTAAAGTCAGGAAAGGCTGAGCATTTGTTTTCAGAGGCTTTTTGCACCAGCATTTCTCTTTATTAATTATTATTAATTGTTCTAGGGAGATAATGACATAACTTAGCTTTTGAAGATAAGGCAGCAGTGACAGAGGGACTGAGCGCTCATCATCTCTTCAAATCTAATTACAGATATCTGCTCCACTATAGGGACACAGACCTGCACAGAGCAAATCAAATCAGTTCCCTTTTTTAATCACTGGCCTTCCAGCATTGACTTAAAACTGGAGATTCATGTATTTATAACTAAACTTTTTTTTTCTTAACAAAATATGAGTGGTGCCTTTACATAAATCATTGCCATGATGCTAAGATCAGGTAGATGCCAGAACATATGTGCTTGTTAGGATATTCATAGAGGTTTTTAGAATGTTGTTACTGTATATGGTTGCTAGGGTGTTCATAAATGGTTTTAGAACATTGTTATGTATATACTATATGTATATATATATATATATATATATATGTGTGTGTGTGTGTGTGTGTGGCTTGAGTCCCTCTTAAAAACACAAGTCTATAGGGTTTCTAAATTAAGCTAAAGAACTTAATATTAGAAGAAAAAGACAAAAGAAGGACAAAGCAAGATATCTGTGAGATGTTTCTTAACTGTTTCTGATCTCCTGGGACAGGGCTGGAGATTTATGTGTTGAATCGTTGAGGCGTGAGGCGTCTTCTTCCATTTCCAAATCCCAGACCTCCCGTCCTGATTGATTGACTGCGGAAGGACAAACATCACTCATCACCCATCCAGAATGAAAATTGGCTTCATGTTAATCCATTAAAATGCCAGAATCATTCTGTCAGCCCTACAAAAGCTAAATTATTAAAGCCCTGCGCTGATACAAACGCAAAACATTCATGCGCTCTTCTGAGATTGTGACCGTATCTGAAATTGTATTCAGCGATAGATGGCTTAGCTGGATATCAGATGAGTGCCAATGAAAAGTTCTGCTCTAACAGCTGCATTAGCATGACGCTCAGTGTCAGTGTGTGCATGCGGTAAGCAGGGAATGCTGGGAAATGTCACAGCTTTGGGACGGCTCCCTTGCTCCGAGGTCACTGGGCCGAAGGGAATCTGAACAGTCCAATTAGGATTTGCATAATAAAAGTTTAACAGCCTCAAACGGAGGCTCATCTCCACAGGTGACGGCCTTTAGCAGCATAAAACACAACATACATGCATGCAGTCCAAATCCTGAACAAGGGTTCATGTTCAGTCTTCACATCAGCCCATGTGCATTATTATCATCCTAATGCCCACACTACTGCCTTTGTGTCTGAAAGTGAAATAATAGATAAATCTCACAAGATAATAATCATGCCAGAGTCTTCAGATTGTATTGATTCAGATGGATCAATCACAGCAATGAGTGAACACTTATGAATGAATAAATGAATGAAATGTCTAATATAATATAATATAATATAATATAATATAATATAATATAA
>NW_015660890.1:3532832-3549220 GCF_001515625.1 Sinocyclocheilus rhinocerous
TTTATATTATATTATATTATATTATATAAAAAAATATATATAATTTTTCTTTTTATTTTGGGATGTAATGTGGGCATTTATTCTGGGCATGTTTTTGTGAGATTCAACGTAAGTTACATAATATAGGTTTTATTTTAGTCATATAATATCTATTTATTTAAAAAAAATATTTATACAACATAAACACATTACATTATTTTATTATTTAATAATTTAAATTCAATATAATTTCTGTATTACGCAATTCATTAAATAAATGCATTAAGTAATAACATAATATAATAAAGAAAGTGTATACTTAAAGTTTTTTTACTTTTAATTTTGGGTAATGTAACATGACCTGGACATGTTTTTGTCAGATTCACATTAAGCTGATGCAAAGCATTAGTTTGTATGAATTTGCAGAGCGACCTTTCACTTGTTCTCTAATGAAATGATCCGTGCAAAGAGGAAGGAATCATAGCAGAGGTCCTCGCCACTGAGGCCCCAGAGGATGCTGGGTAGTCTCTGACCCACTGACACACATCTTACACCCTCTGAACATCCATCTGCTTTTGAGACTCCGCTGGAGACACTAATGCCACAGTGCCAGCTCCTCTAAATCACAGGAGGGAGAAAGTGTGTGTGTGTGTGTGTGTGTGTGTGTGCATGAGGATGCATCGCTCAACTAGCTTAGTATTTACTCTCTCTGTCCCAGCCAGTCTATATAAATTATTCAGCCTCACACACACACACTGTCTGCTTCCATGTTGTCACTGTTCCCCAATGTCACATAGCAGGAGCTGCTAACATTCAGATGGGAATGAAAACATCTTGCTCTCTCACACTAGTTCTGACTAGTTCACTACTAGTGTTCTCTCCACTGCAATGTGCGCGTGTACACTGCGTGTACATCTCTAAATGGGTCATGCAATGAAAAACAGGATTTCTTGCTTTTTTTGAGTTTGATACTCATTATATACATAAAGAAGTCTTAAAGGTACAGTAGCAAAAAAGCCGGAGGGTCAGACAGAAGGTGAACAGTGGTCAATCAGACAGATTGAAAGAAAAAGTTTCTGTGCTTGATTTTAAACTGGAAAAAGCACTATTATGGATAGAAGACAAAGTAAAAGCAAAGGTTTAAAGTTAAAAACGTCTTAATGATGGATTTGTTTCTTACAAACACAGTTTTCACTTCACAAGACATTAACTGATGGACTGGAGTGCTGTGGATTACTTGTGGATTATTGTGATGTTTTTATCAGCTGTTTGGACTCTCATTCTGACGGCACCCATTCACTGCACAGGATCCCTTAAGCACGTTTAATATCTCATGAACTTTGATCAATGTTCATTTATCAGATCCTCACTGTTTACATTGGTAAAACAACCTAATTTCTTTTAATTTTCATACCAAAATTCCTATAGTTACGCCACTGCTTGCTGAAATACTCTAGCTAATTATGAACCGAATCTGCTCTCATTATCTTACATTATCACAGAGTATGAATATGCAGCCACCGGTGCATAAATTATGCAAATGTGTGGCTGTGGAGAGAATTGATTGGAACTAATTGATAAATGAGCGGCGCTAATCTGAAATAATGTGCTGTCAGTCAATGTGAGTTTAACGTCACATTCACAGCCGGACATAAAACCAGCTGCTAAAACACCATGAGCCGCTTCTCCAGACCGACTCGATCACTGACACAGATTCACATTATCACAAAATTACATCTCCATGAGTTGAATAAACCCAGCACTTTGACTGTATTGTGGCTGAGCGTCGCTTTCTGAGTAGCAGGTGTCAGAGATGAGCATGGAGATGATCATATCGGATTAGACTAATAAAAGTAACAGGCTTTATGCCAGATGATGTATGATGATTTATACGCATGCAGACACTCACTCGATTCCTGTTCTCCCACTCTCTATGACTTTCAAATTCAGACGGCCTCTCTCTCCACATAACGACAGCGATGGAAAAGGAAAATAGATTTTTAAAGCTGAACTGAGGTGACATTTCCCACAGAATAAAAGGTTTTCAAAGCCGTATTTACTTGAGAGATCATCCCTCTAAACCTTCCTGGGTTATTTCATCTATCTGGCTGAATCTCGAGAAAATATGCACAGTTCATATCTCAACTCAAAATCAAAAGGAAAAAAAAAAATGTAGTATGCATACATCAATATTAAAGTTAAAACAGTTAAATAATATAATAGTTAAAAGTTAAAACATAAAATTATTAATATAATTTCAACTAATTCATGAAACTAATATGACATTTTCATGACTTAACTGAAGTCCTTTGCAATCCAATAGTGATTCTCATTATTTATTTATTTTGATTAAAAATACTGTAATACATGGACTAAAAGCTGTACAATGAATACTTCAATGATATGTAAATACTAAACAGTTCAGTTTAAATGATTTAATTATTTTCTTTGCATTACAGTAATGTGCTCTTCTAAACCCAAGCACTACAGTGAAATACAATAATAATAATATGTATTATAATACATAAAAAATTCAATAGTTTAAATATATAAAAATAAATATATATATATATACTCAAAGGTCAATATAATATTAATAATATTACATTTTCATGACAATTAAAGTACTATTAAAACTAAATTACCATAATGCATCGGGACATTTTACAGACTGACTTAAGCAAATTTCTTTGTAATTCAGTGGTTAATTATGATTGAAAAATACTAAAATATATAAACTAGAGGCATTACAACGAATACTGATATGATATGTAAATACTTTGCAGTTTAAATGATTTCGTTACAGTAATGACTTTTTTTTTGTTGCATTGTACAGTAATGAGATTTTTCAGGAAAAATGTGCTTAATAGTCACCAAAATGTCACAGTACAAAAACAAATCTTTACAGGGTTCATTTACCCCAATCAAAACATAATTTCAGTCTTTCTTTTGACTTCAGGGTGAAATATGACTCAGATATTTTACAGTCAATATAACTGGGGTCTGATGGCCTTGCAAAAAAACAATGACTCTCTCTCTCTCACACACACACACACACACACACACACACACACACACACACAGTTTCCAGTAGCAACTCTCTGTAAGCCCTGATGAATCATCACAGTGGGCGACTTGAAGCCCATCCTCCCTCAGCAGCGGTCCTTGTTTTCTGTGTTTATTTATCTTCATTCTAGCTGTACTTCCAATTTTTTTGTTTTCTTTTCTCTTATTTTCTCTGTCCTTGTCTGAACTGTTCATATTGTCACGCTACGACAACCGCATATTCTCTCTGGTTCACCCGGCAACAAGCATCTGTGCTCCCCGACTCAGCTTATTAAGCACTAAGACGACTTCAGGATCACGGCACCCCGGCTTTACCTAAGTAGCCTTTTATAAGAGATGTGATGAGCGCACACAGGGCTTTCATTTCAACCTGAAAGGAACTCTGGGATGGCAAAGTCAAGGGGAGATGTTTCGGTTACTATGGCAATGGCAGGAAAGGAATGGATCGTCTCCTTCTGAAGAACAGAGAGGCGAGCAGGAAATTTCCATTCGTGAGCAATTACGGCGATGGCTGGAAGACGCCCAGGAGAGGCCTGTAACCTCACTCCAGGAGAAAGCACTTTAACATGTTAACGTAAACGCAGAAACCTCCTGTCCTCATTTCAAATTGAGCAGAAAATCACCGCTGATGGGAAGTTTGGGGGGTCGTGCGATCACGCTTCAATACCATCCCAATGTCAGTCTGTTTTCTTCTGATGTGCAGACCTACTGCTTCTACCTGTTAAAAGTGCACACATTTGTGTTTACGATAAATCTGATTGAGGACATAAGGATTTATTTTTCTTTATTGTTGCATTTGATAAAAATTAACAAGACATATCACAACCCCAAATACACAAAACAATATTTTTTAGATCTCTGCTTTCCTTTATGTTAAATAAACAATCAAATCAAATAAACAGTGCCGGGTGGATGACTTGCTAATTTTTAGTAAATTACTGATTACAAATTACATAAAAGACCTTAATCTATTAGATTAGCAATTTTAGCTAATGTATTCTGACTACTTTTTGATTACTTTTAAGTTACTTTTGACCAAACTCGTTTATCCCATAGATTTGAATGGGATTACTGTTTATCATATTGATTTATAAAAAAGAGAGAAAGAAAATATACTCCATTCTTTGTTATCAACAACACGAAGTGCATTAAATATCACAGAACATTGTTTCCTAGATTGGGGTAGAGAAAAAAGAAAAATTAGGGAGAATCAATAAATTACGAATAATTTACTGCCATGTAATCAGAATCAGAATCAGAATCAGAAAGAGCTTTATTGCCAAGTATGTTTGCACATACAAGGAATTTGTTATAGTGTCACAAGCTTCCAGTACACGGAGACAACAACAACACACAGATAATAAAAATGAGATGTGAATAAAATACACATGCATAAATATAAACCACAAAAAAAGAATAAATTGTATGTACAGGTGTGCTATAGATAGAATAGGAATAGAATAAAATAAAATAAAGTTGTAGGGATGTACTAGGATTTAGGGTGATACATAAGTATAAGGTTATTGCACATACTTTAATTGCACAATGGGAGAACATTAACTGTTCATGAGGTAGATTGCCTGGGGAAAGAAACTGTTCTTGTGCCTGGCTGTCCTGGTATTCGGTGCTCTGTAACGCCGACCAGATGGCAAAAGTTCAAAAAGGAGATGGCTTGGATGTGATGGATCCAGAGTGATTTTCTGAGCCCTTTTCCTCACTCTGGATGTATACAGTTCTTGGAGGGTAGGCAGGGGGGCACCAATAATCCTTTCAGCAGTCCGAACCGTTCTCTGTAGTCTTCTGATGTCTGATTTTGTAGCTGAACCAAACCAGACAGTTATTGAAGTGCACAGAACAGACTCGATGACGGCTGAGTAGAACTGTTTCAGCAGCTCCTGTGGCAGGTTGAACTTTTTTATGTAATCATGTAATCCATAAAAAAGTAACTGTAATCTGATTATGCACAGTTTAAAATGTAATGTAATATAATCTAAATACAAGTACTTTTTGGAATCTGATTACTCAATTTGGATTACATGTAATCAGTTACTACCCAGCACTGTAATAAATAAATGAATAAATAAATATAGTTATATAGTTACAGATGGTTATATAGATGTTATAGTTATATAGATGTTCATTGTAAAATCTGGATCCTTAAGCAAAACCAACTGAGAACCAACTGGTTGTTTGTATGCTGGTCTTCCTCATTCTTCTGCTGTTGTGTATTTGTTCATACAGCAGCCAAACGTGTCCATCATTTCCTCCTTATCTGACCTCCGTGCAGCAGCTGGCCGTCCCGCAGTGGCACGTGTCTTGAGAAAGAGGTGATGTGGTCTTGTACATCCCACTCGTGCGAAGAGCCACAGAGAGGGCATTGTTTCACGCCTGGCATGTGATTTCCACAATGACCACCTCTGTTTGTCCACACATTGAGCAGATTGCCTCTGAAAATGCCACCAAAAGTTTAATAAAGGGGGTTTTTGCAACAATGCCATAGAAAAACCATTTTGGTACCTTTCAGTGAACAGTTCTAAAAAGAACCACTTTTTAAATATATAAAAATCTAAAGAACCTTTTTCCACTATAAAAAACTCTGAAGGCTTCCATGGATTTTTAAGGTTCTTCATAGAGCCACAAACGGCAATAAAGAACAATTCATTTTTGCAGAGAGTGAGATATATGTGCACAGAACACCAGCTGACATCCCTGCAGCCCAGATTCTCTGTCAAAGCTAGTGAAAGCTGAGATGATGAAATCACAAAGTATCAGAGAAAGAGAGAAACGAACACACCGCCCCCGCAAAGCAGTGGCGTGGCATGGCCAGAGCTTCAGAAGGGTCTCTGTGGCACAAATGCTTATACAGTGGGAACAATGAGCGATCTGTGGAGGGCTCTCGGCCGGTGCATTGTGTTCCATCTCTCTCTTGTGTTTCCCCGTCTCAGCAGGCTTCACTCTTCTGGGAGGAGGAGGAGGTCCGGCTCTCAGATGATCTCCAGGGACTCAGATCTGAGGCTTGATAAGCATGTGACTTCTCAATTCTGTTTGACTGAACTGCTTGGATATCGCCCAAGCGAGCAGCCTCTGTTCGCCCTGATACCCAACAGGAGCGGTTATTTGAGAGAGAAGTCTAAGGCTGTCTGATCTGATGAGCTGGTTCAACATCAACCTTGCGGGAGATGAGTGCTGTTTCATCCTGAAACGTAATGCAAAAATAATGCAATGAAACGGCTTCACATAATCAGAATTTAGATCCGGACTAACAAAACAAAACTAGCAAAATCCCACAAGAGGCTGTGTGTTCACATGTAATGTTTAGTAACACATATCACACATTTTAAAGAACACTGTTAAAAATGATAGGATCAGTATGTCATTGGCAATGTTTTTCCATTAATTTAACTCAACAAAATAATTTAACCACTTTGCATAGTGTATATTTATTTCTATCCTTTCTGATCTTTCTAGTCTATCTGTTATTATGGCACTATATTGAACTGCAACCATTGCAATTCGTTTTCTGTGATTTATGTTTGTTGCTGTACCGCCTCAATTTCCCTCAGGAGATTAATGAAGTACCATCCCATTCTATCCTACAATAAATTGCTGATTTTTAAAAAGCACATCATAAAACCCTGACAATGCATAAACCATGTTTACTTATGATTTGAAACTTATATAGTTACTTACACAGTCTTAATATGACTGTCTTTATGTGCGAGTCACCCACTGAATCAATGATTGAATAAGTCAATGATTGAATTAATCACAACCGATTCATTCAGAATGGCTGATTCAGTAAGCAACTAAACAAGTAGGTCCGGCTCTCAGATGATCTACAGGGGCTTGATAAGCATGTGACTTCTCAATTCGGTTTGACTGAACTGCTTGGATATCGCTCAAGCGAGCGGCCTCTGATCGCCTCTGATACCCAGCAAGAGCGATTATTTGAGAGAGAAGTGTAAGGCTGTCTGATCTGATGAGCTGGCTCAACATCGACCTTGCGGGAGATGAGTGCTGTTTCATCCAAAAACATAATTCAAAAATAGTGCAATGAAACGGCTTCACATAATCACAATTTAGATCCGAACTAACAAAACAAAACTAACAAAATCCCACAGGAGGCTGTGTGTTTACATGTAATGTAACACATATACATTTTAAAGCACTCTGTAAGAAATTACTATAAGTCTACAGCAATATGTTTTCCCATTACTTTATCTCATCAAAATAGTTAAACCAATCTATACAGTGTATATTTATTTATATATATTCTTTCTTATCTTTAGTGTATTATGGCACAGAATTGAACTGCACTCATTGCTATTTCCTATTCTGTGATTTATGTTTGTTGCTCTACCTCTTCAATTTCCCTCAGGAAATTAATGAAGAACATCCCCATTCTATCCTACAATAAAATGCTGATTTTTTTTTAAACAGCCTTGCAATGCATAAATCGTGTGGACATGTGATTTTAAACTTATAGTTTATACAGTTTACTTATAGTCTATATAGACTATATAGTCTTGATATGACTTTTTGCAAGTCACCCATTAAATTAATGAATCAATTATTGAATTAATCACAACAGATTCATTCAGAACGACTGATTTGTTAAGCAACAAAAACAAGTGCTGATGTTTATGAGTGAGTCACTGAATTACTCATCTAACTCATTCATTCAAAAGTATTGACTCATTCATCAACAATACAAGTAACTGTCTTTATGAGGGAATCATTGCTCATTCACAACTGATTTATTTGAAACACTGATTCATTATGAAATGAAACATATGCTTGTCATTATGAGTGAATCAATTAAGTCCTCGAATCGTTTAAATGAGTCATTCAAAAATACTGATTCATTCATCAACAAAAGAAGTAATTGCCTGTATGAGTGAGAAAAACACTGATTCATTAAGAAACAAAATACTTATCTTCATGAGCAAGTCATTGAATAATTCACTCAACTGATTCATTCAACAACACAGATTAATTTATAAACAAAACAGTTGACTGGCTGACTTAGGAATAGAAATCTAGCATGCTACTCGTACTGCTTGTGTCATATAAAGATACAGTAGAAATAGTAAAAATAGTATGGGAGCATGATACTCCTTATTCAGCCTGTCTTTATAATTTATTCAAACACTCGGATTCATTAAAGAACAAAATAAGTGCCTTTGTTTATGAGTGAGTCATTGAATCATTCATTCAACCCATTCGTTCAAAAACACTGACTCGTTTTGTCAACAAAACAAGTAACTGAGTGCCATTTCTGAGTGAGTCATTGCACATTCACAAAAGATTCATTTGAAAATACTGATTCATTAAGGAACTAAACAAGTGTTTGTCTTTATGAGTCAGTCATTGAATCATTAACCCCACCGATTTGTTTGAATTCGGAAGAGCAACTTCTCTTACTCTTACTATTTGTGTCATATAAAGATGTGGCAGAAACAGTAAAAATAGTCTTTCTGAGTGAATCACTGAACCATTCGCTTTAATGTTTCATTTAAAAATACTCATCCATTTTAACACCAGAGCATGCTATAATAATCTCAAAGAAAGCTCAACATAATGTTCCATTTTCTTAACGGTCTTTCACAGCCAACCTCTAACCTGAACACTAACACACACACACTCTCACAGATGTGTTTACAGCATCAAACCAATGTCACCCCTGGGGCGGTTTTCTTGGAAGCGGCTTAAGGCTAGAGAGGGTGGTAGAGGAAGTGTGTGTGACTGTGTGTGCGTGTGTTGGAGTGTGTTTGCGCGAACATGTGTGTGTTGTGAGTTAGTGTCAGCAGGCTAATTCATCACAGGGGGCTTTAAATGGAGTCTCCATTACCACCTGCTTTCCTCCAGACTGACTCTCTCCTGCTCTGCACAACAGATACTGAGTCAGAGCGTCTACCAGGAGAATCCTCATTAAAAATGTATCAGCAGGATTTTTCTCTAGCTCGGCACTAGAAATCTGAAACGGCACCAAATTGATTTCAATCTCAGGTATGCTGAAATCCCAACAATTAGAATAATCCATGAGAAGGGAGAAAACAAAAAGAGGGTAAAAATGAGGGCGGCTTTCTGTAGATAAGAGACCCAGGAGATTACAAACATACAGGTGCTGAGCTGAAACGTATTCAAGAGATTCTCGTCGCAAGACAATGAGCGCACACTCACAACGGGTTCATTATATCACCGGACATCACAAAGAACATGAAAGACTGCGAAACTCGAAGTCTTGATTTTAAAAGAGATCTGAAACACAATGGGAACTATATTTAAAGTCCTTGATAAACCAGTAATGCATATCGTCCTCCGCTTTCAAAGGTTGTCTTGGAAACTGCCGCATGAATAAGACAGATAACTTCGCCGTCAAGGAAAAAGTTGGGTGTAATTTTAGCGCTTTTAGCCGCGCAGCAGTTTCTTTGGTGCAAGAAATGTCAGGCGTACTGTACTCCGGGCCAAAGCGGTTCATTGTGCTGACATTTGCCAGAATCTGAGACATTCTGTGACATTTCTGTTCAGAGATACACTGTCAGTCAGTGTTGAAAATATCCTGCTCTGGAAACACTCAGGACCAACTTTCACAGGCTGTAAGTAATGAACACAGGCTCAAGTCTTGATCCTGAAGGATTAATGGATTAGAAACCACTTATCTTAACGACTTCGAGTGAACGAAGTAGCATCCAATGTCATGTCAGGCACAGTTCACATGTTAGTATTTTTTTGCGAGTGGTGTTTGCATGTGCAAAACTCGCTGTCATGATGCTAGGGAGTTGTGGGTGGTTGCCATGGTGATGCAGAGCCGTATCTAAGGTGCTCTGAGTCATTGTAACAGACTGCTATGTGGTGCTGTGGGTGGATGCTTTGGACCAAGCCACAAGAGCCCACCTCAAGAATTTATGATGTTCTTGTCTCTATATGGTTTTATCATTATGTTTAGGAAGAAAAGTCTGTTTTATTTTACCCCAAAAATAAACATGTACTCACCCTCAGGTCATCCACAATATTGAGCAGTTTGTTTCTTCATCAGATTTGGACAAATGTAGCACTTGTTCACCAATGGATCCTCTGCAGTGAATGGGTGCCGTCAAAATGAGAGTCCAGACAGCTGATAAGAACATCACAATAATCCAAACCACTCCAGTCCATCAATTAATGTCTAGTGAAGTGAAAAGCTGCTCTAAAAAGAATAAAAATCAACGATGAAGTACACTTCTTTAAAAGTTTGTATGGTCACCCTTCATACATCTGTAAAATCCAAATAATGGTGAACACGTCAAAGTCATTATCATTAATGAGAATATCATTCAAATATATAGTTCTTTACTAAGTGAAATATTAAAATGGTCCAATAATTGAGACATATAACATAAAATACTTACGCATGTTATTGGGATCAACTCCAAAACAGCAGAATACGAAGCAATACAGTAACTGAAAAAAATGAAAAATAATAAAAAAAATCAGCATACCAGATGAAAATATCAGTAAACCCCTTTAAATGTTTGTATGGTCACCCTTTTATACAAAATACAAGTAAAGGTAACCATGTCAAACTGAATTATAGAATGATTAACGAGACAGAGAATAAAATAGGGTCTTATACAAAACAAAACATTACAATTTCCAATAATTGAGGCACATTATATCAAATACATACATACATATATATTGTAACGAATCAGCTCATGGGAAATATGAATAATTAATCATAACTAGTTATAATTAATTATGAATATTTTAGATCCGCTGTAGATATTTACTTGACCTCTCAGGGTCAACTGTCTTGTCAATTCTAAGAACGTTAATTTATGACTTTAAAAGTAAAGACAATACAGCTAGATTAAAACCTACCTTGAAAAAGGGAAGAGGTGGACTCAACACAGGAAACGATTAGAGGCACATACTGTAAGGGGTCAGGTGATTAAAGGGGCAGACATATTATGTTCATATTAAATTACATTCAGATATTTTTTTTTGTAATCCTACCCAAAAGAAAAAAAATGCAAGTATACCTTGTGAAACTACAAGCTACATATAATTTACACTCCTTAAACTACAATATCAACAAAAAGTAATTTACATCATTGAAGCTATGTAAAGGGACAGTGTACTTGAGATAATTACCAGATTACATCATTTTAAATATTTATAAAACATGACCACCTAAATTTACACTTATTCAAATTATTGAAAACATTGTGATGTATATGTTAATATTTATTCAGCTTCTAGTAAAGAACTCGTAGACTGATGCATAGGATCTTTTGTGAACATTACTGACTGTTGATTATTGACATTATTGAATATGAATTGGTAAAGCAATTTTTTTTAACCATCTGTATGAACTGATTTATTACTAGCGCATTCTAAGAGAGAGTGTTTGATTATTGGCTTAAAATAATAAATAAAAACAGCAATATCCACTGGTTATTTGTTAGAGTAATTAGCTTGCTAATGGAAAAGCGACACTATTTTTAAAACAGCTGCACTACTGTCATGCAATTGAAAAATGTATTTAGTAGCCTTGCTAATTTTAGTTAGTTACTCCCCAAACACCAGTGTGTGTGTGTGTGGACTGCGGGTTGTACAAACTGCGGCTGTCGTGACACAGGCTGGTGGGATGCGTCTGCAGGGAGTGGGAACTTTAAATAGACTGTCTTTAAAACCACACAGTGATGCGAAGCAACAAGCTGTCAAGGTGGCCCTCTGTCATTTACTCCACTGGATGTGATGCATTTTCACATCGCATTCTTCTTTCTCAGGCCCAAGGTGATGAGGAGTCGCCTTCGTCATTGATAGCGACTCCTGTATCCGTTGCTGCCCTGAAGGCTTCGGGACCGCCGTGACAATGCCATTAGTTTTCCATCAGCTCCCGTATCTGGAGGTATTTTCTGCCGCAGTGGGCTGAGAAATTGCCAAACATCCATGTCATTTGAAGAGGAGGATTACGATACCTGCGTTATTCACAAAACCACACTGATGAGCCTTAGCCAATAGACGAGGGCCATAAACTCCTCATGTCTAGCGCTCGCTATCAAGCCCAATCAATATCTCATTGTTTGGGAGCTTAATGTGGCACGGCCGCGTGTGTAAAGCAAGCCTTCCAGCTGTATTACAGATTACCGAATTAAGGCCGAGCATCAGGTCTGGATTTGAGTCAGTCTGCCATGAGCTTGAATGAATGTTCTTCAGATGCAGATGAAACAAACTGTGGCTGCTACAGCTCTGGATGGCGGGTATGAGAAAGGTTTGTGCATTTAGTGTTGCAGCAGTGATGGAGAACGAGAGTGGTTGCCCGTCGCAGTCAGTGGCGGGTAATTGCGGTGAATGATTACTGTAGACTGCCTGATGCAATTAGCAGCACGGTGTGAAAAACGCACTGAATATGTGTCTGATTCAAAGCCATCCAATTATTTCAAATGGAAATTTTTGCTCTTTAATGCAATCATGGTGCATTAGTGTTGTTTGCTAAGGCGAGCATCAAGTTGAGCATTTCTGTAGCTCAAACAGTAGACTGTGCTCGCAACACTGATGTCAAGGGTTTGATTCTCAGGAAATGCATGAACTAATAAGTGCAGTTTAAGTGGCTTTGGATAAGAATGTCTGCCTAATGCATAAATGCAATGCAAATCGCGAGAAACTATTAAACTAGAAATTACTACACTGCAAAAAGTAATTGTCCTAATTAGTTTTTTTGTTTTGATTTCTATACACTAAAAATAATTTTCAAATGAAATAATCATCGTTCAAAAATTGCTAGTAAATTACAGTACAATGAAACAGCAAATAACACATTGAATCAAATGTGAAATTTTAAAGTAGAAAGACAGAAATTGTGTTTTCTTAAATGTACTCTGATAATCAGTTTTATTTACAGTGTACAAATATCTAAACATTCAAGATTAACTTAAGAAGCAAAATGACTTAGGATAATAAGTCTTGTTTTCTGAAAAATGTATCAGAATTAGCGAGTTTATGCTTAAAACAATAAAACAATCTGCCAGTCGGGTACGACAAATAAACGTTATTAAATGGGAAAACAAAATTATTATTTTTTCTTACCCTATTAGCAGATACATTTTCTTCTTTCAAGCAAAAACTCATGTAATCTAAAGTAAATGTATCTCAAGTTTTACGGATGTTTAGGTATTTGTACTGGAAAACAAGACAAAAATAATAAGTAAGAAAATAATTTTTGCAGTGCAATAGTTTTGAGCTTAATAGTTTCTTGAAATTTGCATTGCATTTACGCATGAAAAATATCTGCCGACAGAGTAAGAAAAATAAAGTTAATTCAAAGATTATTTTTCTTACCCTATTGGCAGATATTTTTCTAATTTTAAGTAAAAACTCACTTAAATTTGATAAAAACATTTTTATAAAACAAGACTTAATATCATATGTAATTTTACTTCGAGTAAATGTATCTTGACTCAAGAATGTTTAGATGTTTTACTGAAAAACAAGACAAAATACTGAGGAAGAAAATCATTTTTTGCAGTGTACACTTGATGCATAATTTATCTTACAGAATTTGTGCTGCAGACGTGAATGACGCCTCAAATCGTACAGTTTGTTGCTAAGAGATGTACTAATGCTTTGCTTGAATTAATAATGGGCACAAAATCCTTTAAAATATCAGCAAAGCACCAAAAAACACCCACAGAATCATTTGGGTGACTTTTGCATGGGAAAACACAACTCGCATCTTCCTTAGAACATTTTAAAATCAAGTTAATGTGATCAGCCTTTTAAATATAAAGTGAAAAAACAATGTCATAAATGTTCATTTAAACAGACAGCACAAAACGATCCCCCAAGGCTGATACCAAACACCGTGACCTCCAGGGCAGGGAGTCTGTCAATCATGTTAAACCCCGCCCACGTCTTCTGTAGTCGCCATGGCGATTCCCACTGCTCATTAGGGCTACTCAATTAAAGAGAGAGCAGCAGGTGTTTCCTCAGGAGCCGTCCAGAGTCTGATTATCCCAACCTTTCCCGGCAGAAAGACGTGAGGACGGAGGGCCTGCGGAGATGGAGCCGTATCCGACAGAGAGGAACGACACAACACATGCCCTAAACCTCACACACTCCACGGGAACACAGAAGCCTGGAAGATCACAAGATAAACTGGCACCTACTTCACAAACAACAGAAGCACACCTAAGAGCCAAAGACAAGAATAGCCATCAGGGTATTATGAACGTCACATAGTCAAGCCACAGATGTCTGACTGATCTACAGGATGCATTTGGTTTAAAAAAAGCTTTCACACTGCTTTAGTCCTTTAAAGGAACCGTTCGCCTAAAAAAAATGAAGATTCGCTGAAAATGTGCTCACTCTCAGACCAAAAAAATGTTGATGAGTTTGCTTCATCAGATTTGGAGAAATGTAGCATTACATCACTTGCTCACAAATGCAGTGAATGGGTGCCGTCAGAATGAGAGTCCAAACAGCTGATAAAAACACCACATCACATCTCCAGTCCATTGGCCGGTGCTTCTGGACAAAATACAAGTCCATCATCGATACTAACGCATTCTCCAGTGAAAAAGTCCATCCTTTGTTGTTTGTTTAGAGCTGTTTGGCTTGTAAACGGTGCTTGATCTGTGCAGATTTCTCTCCTGATTCAGAGGAGACGACTTCTTCACTGGCAAAACAATATTATGGATATTTTAGCAGGAAGCGACAGTTTGAAGTTAAAACCATCTTAATGTTTCTTACAAACATGCTGCTTTTCGATTCACAAGATGTTAATTGATGGACTGGAGAGGTGTGGGTTACTTGTGGATTATTGTGATGTTTTTATCAGCTGTTTGGACTCTCGTTCTGACGGCACCCATTCACTGCAGAGCATCCATTGGTGAGCAAGAGATGTAATGCTACAGTTCTCCAAATCTGATGAAAAAAATAAAATCATCTGCATCTTAGATAGCCTGAAGATGAGTACATTTTTGGGTAAACAATTCCTTTAATAAAACTGGTGATTGATTGTTCCTACTTTACAGTACATTTTCATATCCTTATCATATATAATATTTCATGTTCGCCTTTACAGTGTCAAAGTGCATTTTTAATTATACTTGCATATGTGACATAAAGCTATTTGCTTGTCTCCTTTTTATCTCAGAAAATGGGTTTTATATGAAGGTTGTTTTTTTTCAGTCTGTTGGTGAACTTGGCAAAAGAACAAGCATCGTGCCCTCTACTATCTCTTTCATCCGTATCTCCAGCCATGAGACAAAGGTGTCGGCTGAATTGTGCCAAAAACCATGGCTAGAGGTCAATGGCAATGAGCCATTCTTACAATAACAAAAAAAAAAAACACTTATCAGAAAGAACTGATGAATAGAAAACACCCATAAATTCATCCTGCAAGATGAAGAGGGAGGGAATGACATAAACTAGACCAACCATCAACCTACATTCTCATTAACCTAGATGAGCCATGGAGGAGAAAAATGGCTCTTGAAGGACGACTACTGCATTTTTTATTCCACCTATTCCAGTGGAGACAGTGATGCTCTTAAGCTGGAACTGCTCTGCAGCCGTTCAAGCATTCAGTTCCAGCGCTGACCCAGAAATGAAGACAATAAAAGAAGAGCCACTCGTTCCCCCAGGAGGACTTTCAGAGGGTCACTACGACACGGACTGAACAAGAATCAAGCACATTTCAGTTCTGCAGGGGATAAACTGGCCATAAGTAGCGCTAGGGCTTTTCACAGTAGACTGCCTGTCAGAACCAAAGTTATACAGCACATATATAGAAATTTGTCATAAAACCTTATATAATAATTTAATAATAATGTTTATTTAATGTTTTATATGTTAGTAATAATAATAATAATGAAAACAATAATAATGATAACGATAATAATGATAATAATTTCTTTCATGTTTGTGGTAATTGATTTACCTTTCATAGTAAATAAATATATTTGAAAAAAAAACAACAACATTAAATAATCATGTTTTGTCTTATCAAAGCAATTAAAAGAGAGAAAAATTAAAAATATATATTTCTGGGTAAAATATAATAAATATTTATATAGCACATATATACAAATATTTAATACAACTTTAATAACCTCATTTAATACTTTGAATTCATAAAATCAAAAATATTATTATTATTGTTGTTGTTGTTATTACATTGGGGTAAAATATGTTCCAGACATTTCTTAAAAGTTTTTGTTCATTGATTTACCTTTTATAGTAAATAAATATATCTGAAATATCATTAAATAATCATGTTTTTCTTATCAAAGTAATTATAGAAAGATATATATATATATATATATATATATATATATATTTTGGTTGGTTTACCT
>NW_015660890.1:3549456-3550234 GCF_001515625.1 Sinocyclocheilus rhinocerous
GTACATATTGTGTCTTATCAAAGCAAATAAAGAGATGGAAAAACATCTTTCATAACATTTGGCATGCATGCATATCTCTTTAAACCATAGAGAAAGTTTCTGCCAAATAGTGCCAAATATCTTCAGTACATTCACAGATTTTGTGGAGGTTTCGATTCAGTGGATCAGATCCTGTTTGAGCCCTTATAAATAAACATGGGAAAACTGCTCCCTCCTCCACACAGCTCCACATGCCAGAACCCACACAGCCGAGCAAGCGGTGAAATATTCATCCCTGCTATTTCTTTCACTTCAACAATTATTATGCATTTTCTCACTGTGAAGTTGGACACTGGTGTTTCTGTTCTTTAAATCTGGCTTTGAACATGTCTATAAATGTATGAATGAATCCTGATCAATGGTGGAGAACTTTGTCCAATTAAAGATGACCCATAACACAACTTGATTTCCATGATTAAAGCAATATTTAATACAAAAAGTTAAATTCTATGGTTTGAAAATAAAAAGAATGTTTACAGTAAAGATTTTATTATGAAAGCATGTTACAACTCATCAAAAGCACATAACAGAATTACTTAAACTAAAATTAAAATAAAATAAAAAGCTAAAATAAAAACTAATATAGCATATGAATAATATTATACATATAATATTATGCAAGACATTTGGGATATAGAAGTTTATTTTAAGTATAAAATGTCCTTTTAGTGGTCAGACTACTAATTGTTAGTAGTACTAACAGCATTGTATTGTTGTTAACTAAAAAAAAAAAAAAAAA